>NC_136488.1:31714903-31894903 GCF_053919585.1 Euprymna scolopes
TATATATATATATATATATATATATATATATATATACGATTACTTCATTTAATAACGTAAATTAATATACGAAGATATAATTTATGCGTAAAATTTTCAGTATTTAGTTCAACAGTGCTCAATACATAGGTAGATCTAGGTAGTAAGTTATATAGTAATATATATATATATATATATATATATATATACTAGCAAAAGTACTCGTCGTTGACTGGGTTCAAAAACAGCCAACAGAAAATGGACTCTGATTTATGAAAGTATGATAGGTTATGAAAAGGAAGGGTTGTAAAGAGATAGCTTCGAATTTGGGGGTATCAAAATCAAAGCAACATATGATGAAAGTAAAAGTAAAATAGATACGCCCCATAATTTATTATACCATACCTGTTCACACTGAAACACTTATCACAATATTCTGTGGATCTATATTTAAAAACCTTGTTAAACTTTGTGACATATTTCCATTCTATGGAGATCAGGTGCGAACGAACACCCCATAATTTTATTATACCATATTTCTTCAAACGGGAATATAATTATCAAAGTATACTTACGCAGATAGATATGAAAAGTCTTTATTAAAGTGTGTGCCTATTTCCATTATGGAGGCCAGGCGCGAACGCAGACCCCACAATTTTATTATATCATCCCTATTTAAGTTAAAACATACTTATCAAAGTATTCTTATGTACATCTATATAAAATATATTTATAATAGTCAACCATATAGGAGCCTATTCGTCACCAGACACACACACACACACACACATATACACAAAGACATTCAGCTGAATATTATATATATATATATATATATATAGAGAGAGAGAGAGAGAGAGAAAGAGAGACATATTTTAACTATATATATTAATAATCTATATATATATCTATCAAAGTGAAATTGTCTCTGTGTATGTCAATTTCATTAAAAAACTATTCTGTCAATTTTAATTCTACCGACTAGAGATTTGATATATTAAAAATTGGGAAAATCTTTTCAATCAGTTTTCGGCCAGAAATTTGGCTGTCAAGAGTTCAAAGTTCAATGATCTGACCTTTGCAGACTCTACCAAACTCATCCGCCAACTTTGGGTTTAAATACTCGACATTTTAGATGTAGATAACTTGGACATGGATGAGACTTTTCAATTCGATTTGAGCCCAGAACTATAAGGGGGTCAAAACTGGGGTCAAAGTTAAAAAAAGAATGACCTCTGCGATCTCTACCAAATTACTCAGCCAATTTTTGGTCAAACATTTAAAATCTTACATAAAGTGTATTCAGACATAGGGCAAGCTTATTACACGGCCTTTGGTCGGAAATTTGGCTGCCTAAGGGGTCAAAGTTCAAAAGATTTGACCTTTACGATCTCTAGTAAACTTTTCAGCCAATTTCCGTTTTAAACATTTGAATTTTTACATGAAGGGTATTCAGACATGCAGCAAGCTTTTTAATTAGGAAGTCAACGATGAAAGAGTTGACCTTTGCAGAGTCTACCAAACTCCCAAATTCGCCCGCCGATTTTGGGTCTAAACACTTGAAATTTTAGATGTAGGTTACCTGGACATGAGTCAAACTTTATATATATATATATATATATATATATATATATATATATATGCACATCAAGTTATGAACAGTACGTAGGGCCCGTGCAAAGCCGGGTGTAAGTACTAGTACATAAATAAAAATGTAAATATACAAAGTACTAATAATAGTAAGGTGTAATAAGTAGTAAAATGGATTAATCCCAATCTTCTAGATACAACACTGGTAAATTAAAAAAATATATCCATTTGGAATTAGGAGATAGGGATGAATCTCACAGGTAAGGCAGCCTTTTTCTATAAAATGAATATGTTCCCCAAATTAATCAGGAGTAGGTAACTAGATCGAGTATTTGGAACATTTTTATCTTGTGATTAAGGGAGGTGGTGTTTGATCAATACTGATAGGGGGTCATTATTTAATAAACTGTTTTGTTTTTAAATCCCGAAACAGTGTCTCATGGTAAACAATTGATGATCCATAAAATAAGCATTAGGACTATTGTGAATTCGAGAGAGCAAGTTGTAGGATTGATTGCAGGTGATTAAATAACTTACTGACTAAATAGTTTTCAAAAGAACGCTAAAAAAGTAAAACTTTAAAAAAGAATGAAACAGTTTTTTTCTATATTGTATTAAACGTTAAAAAACTTTCAAGACTATATATATATATATAAATATATATATATATATATATATATATATATATATACACTTGTGCCCGATATTATTCATACCCCCTCTTGAAAATTGAGTTTATTAGGTGTAACTTTGTAAGAATTTATTGTTTACGTCCATATTGATACATATTCTTAATAAACCTCTTCTAATCATTTTCGTCATTTTAAAATCTCGGGATACTTGTAATAAAAGAAATATACAGCTATTTATAAAATCTGCAATGTTCAAAAATAATCATACCCCCTTATTTTTTCAGTATTAATCGAGTTTCTGACTGTTTGTTTCCTGTTTGATTCTTATTTTGAATGCTTTTATACAACCTTTGATTAATTTTATTTCGTTTTTTGCATTTTTCAGAAATTAAAATGATATCAACTGAAAACCAAAAAAAAGAATAAAAATTATTAGAATGGGGAAGAAAAAAGAGCTTAGTAATGATCTTAGGACTAAAATTGTGAATTCACGTAAGGATGGTTTAGGTTACAAGTCAATTTCCAAGAAATTTGAGGTCCCTACAGCAACAGTACAGAGCATCATCAAAAAATTCCAGAGCCACCACACAACAAACAACTTGATTGGTAGAGGAAGGAAAAGGAAACTGTCTGCTAGAGCCACCAGGAATATTGTAAGAAGTGTTAATGCAAATCCAACCACCACTACTAAGGACATTTTAGAAAATCTGGAGTCTTCTGGCATAAAAATATCAAGGCAAACATTGCAAAGGACTCTGCATGAAAATGGTCTGAAAGGTAGAAGACCAAGAAGGACTCCATTACACACCGGAAAACGCCTTGCAGCACGTCTAAAGTTTGCTAGGACCCATGTGAATTCTCCAGAGTCCGTTTTCTCAAGTATTTTGTGGACTGATGAAACAAAAATTGAATTGTTTGGCCATATGGATGCTTCTTACGTTTGGAGGATGAAAGGAGAAGCTTACAACCCAAAGAACACCATACCCACGGTGAAACATGGTGGTGGTAGCCTAATGTTTTGGGGATCCTTTTCGGCTAGTGGTCCAGGTAGTTTGGTCAAGATAGATGGAACCATGAAGAAGGAGCAATATTTGGAGATACTCCAGAAAAACATTAGACAGGATGCGGAGAAGCTCCATTTAGGACCAAACTGAGTCCTTCAACAGGATAATGATCCAAAACATACTGCCAAAATAGTCAAGAAATGGTTTGAGGATAATCACATTAATGTTTTGGAATGGCCTAGCCAGAGTCCTGACCTGAACCCTATCGAAAACCTCTGGCACATATTGAAAACTGAGGTTAAAAAGCGGAAACCTAGAAATTTGAGGGATTAAGAGAACTACTGCATTGAAGAATGGTCAAAAATCAGTGTTGATGATTGTAAAAACCTTGTTGATAAATATCCAAAACGGTTACAGGCAGTTATTAACAATAAAGGGCATGCTATTGACTATTAGTAAGAGAGGTATGAATAATTTTGAACTAGTGCCATTATTGTTTTTCTTAGTATAATGCTTCAAACTTGCATAATTTATTTATTTGTTGAGTTTAAATTAAATGCTTATGCTTGATTTATTGTTTGAAATCCCTTTAATATTGTCTATCTTCTGGTTTGAGCAATATTCTTATAGAAATCTCAAAGATCCGAGGGGTATGAATAATATCGGGCACAAGTGTATATATTGCGTCTGTGTGTCCCAAAATCATCTGATATGTGTTGGTAAAAAAAATCAAAAAACAATTAAATAAAGAAAATACTTTTTCTTTTATTTTTTAAATGTATATAGAATGCTATTTTATTTCACATTCTTCAAGAGATCGAGTATAGTTGTTGAAAACTTTTAACTTCAAATATCTCCCCAAGAAAAAATCGCAGGCGATCTTGCGGGTCAACCAATATCACCACGCACAGACTCAAATGTTTCAGGGATATTTCCTTAAAAAATGCATAAATATAGATATAAATGATTTTTGACATAATTAAAATAAAATGGCATTCTACGTACATTTAAAA
Organism: Euprymna scolopes; assembly: GCF_053919585.1. Taxonomy (NCBI): domain Eukaryota; kingdom Metazoa; phylum Mollusca; class Cephalopoda; order Sepiida; family Sepiolidae; genus Euprymna; species Euprymna scolopes. The sequence goes on from NC_136488.1 coordinate 31,719,122, forward strand.
TAAAAAAAAATATATTTCGTTTATTCAATTTTTATTTCCTTCTTTTGACCTACAAATGTGTCAGATCATTTTAGAACACCTTGTATATATAACCGTCTTTGTGTCTCTGTCTGTCTATGTATGGACTCCTCTCTACGAAACTACTCTGTCAATCTTTAGTCCAAAGACTTAAAACTTGATATATATGGATTTTAAACCTGTGAAATAAATTCAATTGTTTTCATGTTTTGCCGTTAAAAAAAGCGGCTTAGGTATTAAAATTGTAAAATCTGGAACTTAACAGGCGTATGTCGATTAAACGTATTGTGTAGACGCATGCGCAAACATATATTTATATTTTTACAGTGTGATTTTTCAAGTTGTTATAAGAGTATAGACTTAAATCATACGGCAAAGAATAAGACTTATATATTTCGGTTACGATTTGAGCTAATGTTACTCACTTCATATATTTCTTTTTTTTCCTTTTAATTTTGAAATGACTACTATATATAACAGATTAATCAATACAGTATTGACTCTATAATAATGAATATAAAATCCACATAAATTATAATATTATATTCAAGCGAATTTTTCGGCTGGGCCACATCGGGTGGTCAGTACTATATATTGGATCCAATCAATATTGTGTCTGAAACAATGAATATAAAATCTGTATGCATTAAATTATCTTGTTTAAACGTATTTTACGACCGGCAACATCAGGTGGCCTGCAAGTATCTTTTATATTGCGAATGATTTTCGAAAAATATCCCTACAATTATATAAATGCAACTTTGTTTGTATGTGTATGTGAGTTCGTTCCTTATAGACTCCGAAACGGCTGAACACGTTTTCTTTAAAATTCACAGAACTTTCGTGTATAAGTCTGGGAGTGATATTAGTTAAGTTTTGTCTCAGAATACCTCGATAATTACCGATAATCGAAACCGTTATTTTGATTTATTTATAATCGGTAAAGACATTTTTTCTGTCTCACCTAGCAACAATGATAAAACAGCGGGCCGTGAAAATTCAAATTTGGGTAATTTGATAGCGTGTTTTTGTGTTTATATATATATATGTTTATATATATATATATATAAATATATATATATATATATATATATATATATATATATATATATTGCATAACGTAGTCTGTAGGTTCAAATTCCGCTAGTAAATTTCTTAATTTTTTTTTTCATTAGCTGTAAAAAATTTTATAAGAATTGAAAATTTACCTGTTTTTGTGTGGGTTTTTTTTTTCGTTTTTTTTTTCAGCATGACGTGGTCAGCATGTTCAATCTCTGCACGTAAATTTCTTAATGTTTTTTTTGTTTTTACACAGAATAATTTTATAAAAGAAACAGTAATTTCTCTACAGTGCAATGTAGGATAACATATATTTTGAAATATGTTATTACATGGAGGCATGTGAAGCTTCCTCCCGGGCGATTTTACGGATTTCGATGACACTAAAAATATATAATTGCGAAATGTGATCATTATTCAATCCGGGCCAACGTCGGGTCTACCTGCGAGTACTCCATTAATGTAGAATTGAATACAATACTGTATATTTATCTATTCATCTATCTATCTATTTATCTATCCTTCTATCTACCTATCTCTCTATATATGTATATACTTATATATGTGTATACTATATTATATACACACAAATATGCATATACATATATATATATATGTGTGTGTGTGTGTGTGTGTGTGTGTGTGTGTGTGTGTGTGTTCTACATATATCATATATATTCCGATGTATATGACAACACTTTTGTAATTTTCCTATTTGGAATTTATAGGGTCTTGAATGAAATGTAACTATTTTATTGCAAAAAACGTTCATTTATCATTTAATTGCATTGAATTGAACGAATCTGCACCAAGCTCATGAAATGCCTTTTAAAGGAAATATTGCCCCTAAAAATACATCAATACGAAATACAAAAAATTATGCAGAAAAACCTGACAAAACTTATAAACATGTTTAGCGGTGAAAATTATTTTATGGCCTCAATCGCGCAGAGATAAATACGAAACATTGACTTTCTATAAAGGTTGAGTGGAAGCTTTTTATCTATTGGATCACAAAAAGGAAATTTGAAATAATTGTGCTTCTATAGGTGTGGCGTTATATGTCTTAATTTTCTGTTTTAGGGCAGCTATTTTTAATAGGTCAAGTATTTGTCATCCCTGTGGACACACATGTGCTAGATTCTAGTGCAGTTCTTCTCATAGACATTATCTTAGACTTCGAACATGAAGAGAAATAAAGTGTTTTTTTAGTTCAAGCAGGAAACCTGTAAAAATCATGGATTACAATAGAAAAATGCGAACATGAAAGGTAATATGGTTTTGCAGCATTAAGATTTTTAAAAACCTAATTTAACATTATACAATAAATTCTTAATTCTGCAATGTTTTTACTTATAAATTTATATTTTTACTAAAATATCTTGTCCTTTTCTTTTCCATGTTTAATCTTAACCATATTACATTTCATGCTCGCATATTACTATTATATATAAAGGAAGAGAAAGAAATACATTTATCTTTTAGATTATTGGTGTGATCTCAGCTCTCGCTATAGGCGTAATGGGACATGTGTAAGACGTGTATGAAAGAATGAAATATTTTTCAAAACCGGCATATATAAACAGTAATAATAATAAAAATAAAAAATAAGATTGTGGTTATATTTTTAGTTATAAATGGAATATAATTCTACAACATATATGTTCTGAGGAACCGCTGCAAATCTCTTTCTCACACCACTTTTTAGAAGCTGTTTAGCTTTCAAAAGTGTATTTAACTATTTTCAAATTGTAACGTGTACACTAACAAGAAAAAAAAAACAATATTATATAGCTGGATGATGTACAACGCATATTTTTAAAACCCTCTAACAAAAAAGGTGTCCGAATATTCTTAAAGCGCTTTTTATGCAACTTTTGTATTATATTAAACAGAATACAACCAATATTCATCGATATTTGGATAAATAAAAGTTAACAATTCATTTTCAAACGTGAAAATTATACTGCATGCTACACCATATATAATGAAATATTATATATTGTGAAACAAAGAGAGAAAACATTTTTTAATCTACTTTATAAGGAGACTTACCTCGAAATATCAATGGAAACATGCCTATAACTATTAATGTACAAGTTATTGTAATTTATTTCATTTTAAAATGTCCGATTGATAAAGGCATCCTAAAGAATACTATTATCAATTGACTCATTGCTTCTTACAAATCAGAATAAATTATTTCATATATATATATATATATATATATATATATATATATATACACACATATATATAAGCGATATATATATATATATATATATATATATATATTTTTTAAACGACACTGATAGAATTCAGATGGAAAATCCTGAAAGATATTACTTGAAGCAATGCTTTCCCGGTGATCCTAGGCAAAAAGGAAAAGCTCAATATTTAAGAATAGAGCAATATATAACTTTTCATATAATTTTTTCCATATAATTATCCACAACCACTCAAAAAATTATCTTCAATAATTGTCCTGAAAAGCAAAATAAACGTCCATTCACAGCTGAACATATTGCTAACCGCATTTCATTTCCTCTGATGATGCAACCCATTATTGAAAATCCATGGATTAAGGAAATTAACATAACCCCTTCTATATATTCCTTTTGTCAAACAATAAATTCTTAATTCGAATATATGTCTCTATATGTGGTTTTTTTACAATTTAAAATTTAACCAGGAAACGTATATATATATATATATATATATATATATATATATATATATATATATATATCCATTATTTAATTCAAAGATTAGTCTTACTCTCACATAAACATGTTAGTGTGCAGTTTAAATACTTTAACGAACCAATAAAAATGTCATCTGAGAAAAAGGTTTGTAACAATAAAAATGTGTCAAGTAAATAAAAAGAAATGTGTTTCCAATTATTTACTCTATATATTGACTGATTGACAGACGACGTCAAGTATCCAGTATATTTTGTTTGATAAGTAAATCTTTCATATTTTGATTCTTTTATGATGAGTGATCGGTGTTGCAAGAATTGCTTCGTCGACTGAGCTGATTCTTTTCAGCAGAACTTTTGGGAATCATTTATTAACACTCGCCTGCGTTTCAAAAGTTTTTATAAGGTCAAGTGTTTCATGATTGATTTTTGATAATTTATTGATGCTGAACTGAAAACTATCATTCATTCTTTGGTCAAAGCTGCCTTTGAAAATAGGATTAATATTTCTTAAGTATTGTTGCTTTTCTATAGAGTTATCATCTATTAAGGTTTAGACTCTGTTTTCATTACAAAAAGATAACTCAAATTAAATACTTTTTTATTTTCACTTATACCTTTGTATTCCTATGACATAGACTTCAAATATATTGTAACATTTGCAATAAAAACATTACTTTATACATTCATGCAGGTGTTTATATGCTGAATTTGTATTGTCTTGTCTGATGCCGCTGTTTTTTGTCTCCTGAATTGACGACGATCGCTTTGTTTGTTTTATGACGACGTATAAAATTCTTTTTAACATCAGCGTGTTGTCTAGCGGTTACTATAGAATATTAGGAATGAGAACACGAAGAGACGTTCGATGTGTTTTCCTCAAGGTTTTATTTGGCGAGAGGTGGTACTAGAGAAAAAAAAAACTAATGCTATCCTAATGAACTCATTAACCTCACAAAATGAGTGACGAACACAGGGAATCATTTGCTGAGATTATTAAGGTTTCTCCACTATTGGCGGGTAGTCGTTCGCATGGCTTTCAGCAAAAAACTTATCTAAAAACCTATCTAAAATGTGACATAATTCGACATCATTCAACTCTCTTTTCTCGCGTTTGACCTCTGCCTCAATATTGCGTTTACCGGCTTTAATTCAAACCTGAAATGATTGTTTTACAGATCAGGTTTATCATGTATTCGATGTGGCGCTTGTTAAACTTACCACCAATTAATTAATCGTTATGACGTAGGATCCTTAATTTATAACTATATAGGTAATCCTCATATATGTTTGCAATTTTGGATATATGTTTTTTTTTTCAGACGATTAATTCAAAATATATTTTGTGAATACGGCATAATATGCTAGTTTATAGTCAAGCATATACTGATTACTTTTTTCTATCTTGTACCCTTCTTGGTAACTATTAGTCATACTAGTGTACTCATACAGGGTGACCAAAAAAACGGTCCCCAACTCTAATTAGGCCTCGTTTCTTAGTGTTTTGTCCGAATGAAATGAAACTTTGGTCATAACTAGTTTATTATATTCAAGACATCACGTCAAAACACCAGGGTATTTGGCCTTTTTTTCTCCGTTCTACAGCATATGTTCTCGATGGCCTCCATTTAGCTTTAGTTTTTTTTTTTGTGGGGGGGATCACCCTGTATTAATGTAACGGGGGGATATACCCCTGAAGCGTTCGCACAAATATATGCGATTTATTTTTTCATTTATGACTTGTCATTATCATTTGTGATAGCACAAAAACACTCAGACCATTTAAGGTTGACTTTTTATTTAGAGTGACGGATTTCTTTTTGTTATATCCTTACGTTAAATAAGAATACAGCAAGGAACACGGGGTTATGGGAATATATGTGACATAAGAGTTACTCGACATCTTTTCTTATTCTCTTCCTCTCTTTTTTCCTTCTCAGTAATTCACGTGAGAGGGTCAATACATCTATAGTTCATTTCATCTATTAGGGGATGTTAGGTTTTTCCATTACATCACTTTTATATTTCATTTCAAACAACAGAGTTGTTGGATTTGCTATTTGCTTTCTCGTTACTAACCTCAGCACTCGACATTATTTCGTCTTGAAGCAAAAAAAGACAAGTGTTTTATTTTCTCCTTTCCTGTGACAGACAGATATATTTATTTATTTATACTAAAATATGTAAGTTTAAAGAAGGATAAAGAAAAAATAAAAATGAGCAAACTGATTCGATGCCTGAAGACGATGAATATCGTTGACACTTAGTTAATTTAAAACAAATAAATGTTTGTTAAAATTTGTGTTTTACTGGCTTCTATTAAGTTCTAATTTAAATGAAACAACGCTTACATTGATAAAGTTATGATTCAATAATTTATTTTAAGCGAGTCACAAGTTGTACCTGATTATAACATTTGAAAAACAATCATCGTTGAAGATCACACGTCATTTAGATTTAAAGTGACACTATGCTATAAGGAAGGAAAAACAACAAAAAACTGATTCTATGTGTGAGGATAACGTATATCGTTGACACTTAGTTGATTGTAAACATCACCGTATATTGACTCTCCCTCCACAGGTCTCTATCTTCCATGGCCATAGGAAGATCTTCATATTGTAAACCAGTGTCTTCTGTCAATAATTCGTGTACATCTTGACAGGTCTTCCTACTTTAATGGTTCCATAAGAAGGTGTGCAGAGCGGATTTTTGGCAGTTGGGAGCAAGTTGAAGTTGAAACTGAGTCTATACGTCCCTATATCCACATTACACCCCCTGCTTACTGAACTTCAGATATAGAGAGGACGAGAAGATGACCGATCTTCGAAAAAGTTTTCATTTTGAGTATCTTTCTAAGCGCGCTTCGTTGTCAGAAAATAAAAAAGAAATCGGCTGTCCGTTTTTTTTTCTTTTTCATAACTGTAAAATATAACTATTGTAACCAGAATTTATTTTATAATTAAGCTTTATCAAAGAAAAACTTAAGATTTACCACTGGAGTCATTTATTTGTGTGTACGGAATTTGTGACTAAATTTCAAACGAATGATATTCATTGAAGTTAATTTCCTTCAGGAGACAGCAAGCAAAGAAAAAGTTTGGCCGACCCAACGTCCGCGGTACGAGACCCGTAGCACACGTATTCCCTTGGGACTTTGAGTTGTTCACTTTGGTTTTTATAAATTATTTTTAATTTTTTTTTTATCTTGTTCATTTTCCTACATACCACTGTTGAGGCAGAGCATAAGGTTTTCTGCATCAACACATCATTTGATACGCGACTAAAACTACGCTATTGAATTACGTTGGGTGTTCCCAAATCGGAACTACATAGGACTACAGTTATGTACTGGTGAACACAACGGTCGTTACCGTTTTATATGAACTTTGGGTTTTTACCGTGTTATAGAATGCCATATAACTTTCAGCTTTGTTTGTCTTTTGTTTCGGTGAATAAGATATGCCTCTCGAGATATTCGAAGTTTTCTTCTTGTTTAAGTTGTGTTTTTTCGAGTGTTTTAACTGGGCCGGTTTGGTGAAAGAACAAGTTCTGTTTTAGTTGCGTTTATATGCAGTCCAACCATTTTCATGATATGCAGCAACTTTTGTAAACAAGTAAATGTTTATTAAAAAATATACGTTCTAGTGGTTTCTTAATCTAACATATTTTGATTAAAATTTAAACAATGCTTACATTCAGGTAAAATGTCGATAAATATTTTTAATGTAAAAATATACAGCTAAAAACATGTTGATAGGGTGATCATAGAGCGGCGGATTCTATTGCTACAAATGAATCAGTCCAACGTTTTATATAATGTGTTAAATTTATCTATAAACAGATGAGAATACAGGCATTTCTGGTATTACCATATTGATTATAATAGTCGTATTCATGTTTGTGTGTTCACAATTTGATTAATATGTACAAAATATACACTGCTTCAGAAAATTATGTTTACACTAAAAACAAATATTTTACATTTTTTATTCAACCATCGTTTTTCTAAATACTAATGTTGAGACGATTTATTGGAATATCAATCAGGAATCGGAACAATCAACAATTTTATGTGGTATTGGAATCGGACCTTGAATCGGACCTGAAATTTGGGCCGAGTTGACAAAAAATAACAACATTAAAGATTAAATAAACGCAGATATATTTATATCTTAGATATTGTTCATTTACAACATAAGATTAAAGGACAGAGAACTGCAGGTTATAAATCCCATTCCCATTGAGTCACTTAGTCGAATTTTTGTTTTTTATTGGCTAATTAAGGTAAACAACATAAACATTCTTGCGTTCGCTTGATTCATTCCTGAGAAAACCTTTTCGCACATACTTGCCAAACGTCTCCATGCCGCTTTTCAGGAAGTTAGCAGTTGATTATTAAAATACTTAAAATTCTCCGGACAATTTCTTACAATTTCAGTCGGGGACAGACTGATACATGGTCTTGAGCTACTTCGTAAATGATTAATGTTTTATTGCATTTTTTAACTTTGGACACAAGTGACAAATATGTAAGTAACTCCCATAGTTTTATCAAAATCCTGGATGAAATACGTAAAGAGGGAACATTTAAAAATTTATGGAATCAAAAACTTAATTATATTTACAGTTAAAGATATCCAGCTTTCCCCAGAGAAGAATACGATTCAGGTATTTTTTACTGCAACTAACAGAAAAAAAGAGATAAAATACAAATATGCAACATATACGTTACCTTCTATTTTAATAGATAGTATTATTTAAACTTATTTTCAGGCGTTTTAGTTTAAAATAGATATTATCCATTCTGTTAAGTTAAAATAAATCATGTGTCTATGATCCCTGCGACAGAACGTTTAATAATCGCTCAAAATTAAAAATTAAACAAAATAATAGAAAAAAGCATCAAATAAAATGTCAACAATTGTGCAAAAATGTAATTTCATGCCAGTATTTGGTTTAATTATCGATTTTTGAGCGATTATATCAGATAAGATATGTAATAAACAATTTGTGAATGTTTGTAACACCTTAAAATAACTGGAATTTGTGATTCCTTAATGTTAAATTTATGAACGAAACGGATTTCCTTCTCGAAATTCTAAGAATAATTGCGATTTCTTTTTTCAGTCACGTAATCATAAAAAAGTAGATAGGGGATTGATTTAGCTAAAGAGATTCATCTACAAATTTGCCATTATTATTATTATAAATAATAATAATAATAATAATAATAATAATAATAATAATGATAATAATAATACTATTATTATCTGCATCTTGTTTTTTTACAGTAACAGAAATCAATCTAATAACCTATTAAATCTTTATACTGAAGGGAAAAGTATAAACGTCCTTTGGTAGAGAATAGTTAACAAAGACCCCCTCCCAACATTATGAATAGTTTTTATACACTTCACCTTTTCTCCCCTTTGGTCAATGAAGGAGAAATTCTTCTAGACTGAGACAATTTTTATTTTTGTTCCTATCCATAGTGCCCTTTTTTGGGGAGAATTTCCCCACATTAAAAACCGACCTTGTATTTAACTTTGCCCTCTTGGGGAGGCAAGTTAATAAGAACATTATTATGTAGGAACTCATCTCTTTCATAGAAACTGTTTTTGTTAACTATTCTGTCTTTACATTTTTCCTAAAAGATAGCATACAATCGTCGATACTTTTTAACTTAATTGTATGAAAATTTTAAATAGAATAAATGACGAACAAAACGATTTGTTATTATCATAAAGGAAAGACTAATATTGTCTTACAATTTTCAATCAATTGCAAGGAAAAGATCTGAGATAATTATTTAAAATATATTCCATTCCAAGAGTATTTCTTACATTTTGCAAAATATATGTGGACATTACACGAGGGTTTACCGTGATTTAAACATTTTAAAAAGCATTAAATATCTATTCAAACATTAAGAATTTAAAATGAAAATTGGAATTGGTATTTGTATCAGATTAGGGAATTAAGAAAAGAATCTGTAATTGTGTTAGGATCATGGAAAATTTTGGAAGCGTCCAAACCCCGAATATATACTATTTATTCAAAGGAAATCTACATTAAATAAGTAGCCTAATTTACATATTACATTAAAAGAAAATTATTTTAATAATTTGCGCAATATAATTAATCGTTATTAGTAATAGAATCGTTTTACTTGTTTTATTTATAAATTTTATTTAAAGTTGATTTATTTGATTTATATTTGATTTGATATATATTTTTTTTAATTATTATTAGCTAAAATCAGTTGTGTTTAAAAACGGTAGTAATCTATGAGTGTTGTGTACCCTTTAAACTGTTAGAGTTATTTCCCATTTTATTTTTATAGATGAATTTTGTGTGTATTGTGCGTGTCTATATATCCTTCAAATTCCATAAAGAATGTATTTGTACTATTATGTAAATGTAACCTTATGTGTGTGTCTTTATGTGAACACTTTATGGATTCGGAAACAGCTTTTAAAATTCATAAAAAGGTACATGATGTGTCTAAGAGTGTTCTTACCTACGTAATGTGTCAAAATTAACTTTAAGTATTTATGTGAAATAATTTCATAAAATCAACAGTTGGTCCTTTGACAAGACAAAGGCGCGTCGAAATGAATGTTTCTGTTTAGAGCACAATCGAACCATGATGATTGAATTTTGTATTTTAAACTTCAACTGCAGCTATTATTGACAGATATTTTTTTATAAAATTAACAGTAGATTTTCTACAGTGCAATGTAGACTACAATGTGTTGAGAACTAAGTCACTATCAGGAGGCATGTAAAGCTTCCACTTGGTGCACTGTGGGAGAGGGGGTCACTAAGTAGAGTTACAAGATTTGATTAAAAATTAGCGATTTCAGCGATTTCGATGACAATAAAGTATGGGAAGGAGGAACAGATGCCTATTTAAAATGAAAATATAGCGCAACTTATTTTAAGTAACAAAAGTAAACGATTTATTATGTGGCATTAAATGATGTTCCAGCAAAGAAAAAAACACCCGAAAGTGCGGGAAAATGGAATCAAAAGGTAAGAAATAGAAAAACCTCTAAATCTCCTCCTTATATTGTATCTGAGATGGATATACTTGCTGATGACACCGCGATCTATAACAGACACGAGGGAAAAACGAATGTGCACGCATCCATGGTAATAGTAGATATCTTAATAAACGACCTCCAGTTCAGTGTGGAATAAGACCGGAAGTGGATGGTAACATTTAATGTTTCTATGACTAAGCTTCTGTTCTTTAACAATCACAAGAAAAATCTTCTGTCACCGATTCTCATGACAACCTCTTATATGAAGAGTCATTTCAAACTTCTCGGCCTAACATTCAACTGCAACATGAATTCGAACAAATACATTGATGATATTGCCAAGGCTGGTGCAAAACCGGGCTTCCTCTACCCTGCTAGAAAATTACTCAGAAGCATTCTATATCTTTAAAAATCCACAAATTCCCCCATGTCGCCATGTTTGGCTAGTGCATGTTTCACTAGTCTCTCTCTCTCTCTCTCTCTCTCTCTCGCTCTCTCTCTCGGTCTCTTTCTCTCTCTCTCTCTCTCTCTCTCTCTCTCTCTATATATATATATATATATATATATATATATATCTTAGACAGGGTCCAAAAATATCTCAAATCTAATAAGTGCCGCATTGTCGTCCAAGCCCCATCATCTGTCCCATAGCCGCTATAGCGCATCCTTATGCCGGTTTTACAAGTACTTTAATAGAATGTGCTCTAGTGAATTTACAGTACTCGAGATACATACTTTTGACTAACCTGACAATCAGAAAAATCATACACCTTTATTATTGTTATCCCTAGATATCGGACAGCCTTCTACTCTAATAAGTTATTGTTTCCTGAACTGTACTAAACTACTGAAGTTTTAATATAATATGAAGATACCTCTTGCTACTTAATTCCACACAATCTCCTGTTAGACAGGATTCCAAATAGAATTCCTTTACGTTGGCAATATGGTTTGTTTGTAGATGGACATATGCTAAAAAATATTGGTACCCCTTTTTGGTTATAAAGGGTTAAAAAAGCAGATTTTATCAGAAATTCTACGGCTTTCACTGCAACATAACGTCAAACAATTTGGCATCGAAAACGTCGCAAGCATAAATATTGCACAATATAACGGTGTTTGAATTGTGTATCAATAATATCGATTTTGCCAAGAGAAATGTTTCTCTCTTTTCTCAATACTAACACCAAAGTGATTATGCTGATTTGCGGACCCATTAAGTAACAATAGTCTGTATCGGTTCGTAGACGAGAGCAACTCTTAATCTGATCCAATGTGGTTATCCATAATAGAATTAACTCTTTGCTCTTATTCAATGACCATAATAACATCAATTACTTATAAGTGATGGATGTCTCGTCTTAGGAATTTAGCAGTTCATATGAAAACCCAAATAGACACACATTCTATTGTTATTAACATAACTACATTATCTTTTCATAGGATTTTAAAAAAATGTGTCCAAGTATGGCTATAGGAGGCAATGTTCGTTGGTAGTTCCGTCCATTGGTCTGCGGAGATTTATTTTGAAATATCATTTGCAACGCACTGTTTGGATAGAAGTGTCTATCTGGAATGCATCTAATATGCGAGGCGCCTTCCAAATGTAATGCTTTTTGTTTATTTATTCCGCTCGATTGGATCAGAGAAAATTGCAAGTTGCATTTTTATGATAACTGAACATATGCATTTATGACCTGAAGTTTTCATCTCAGTGTTGCAGATATTGATGGTGTGAAACCCTAAGAAAGCAACACCTATCGTTGACGTGTACCAAAAGCAGAGAGGCGTTAATGAATTTCTGCGTGCAGAAAAAATGAACCAATCAAGATTAATCATCGCCTGTCGAACGTTTACGAAACTGATGCATTTGATGTTAACACAGTTAGGAGATGGGTTTATCGATTTAAAAGAAGCGATAGAGATGTGAGTATAAAAGCACGCCCCGGGCGATTATACACAACCACTGTCCCATCGCTGACAAAAAATACTGATGACTATGAGGCAAAATAAATTCTGGAATACAAAAGGTTGCTCGTTTTAATGCTACCACTTCCGTCTCTGTAGGTATTTCTCTTTTCTTTTTAATTAAAATATAAGATACATTTCTTTTTGAATAACCCTCGTATATAATATAATATATGCTATTTTGTTTCACTGGTCATCTCTGCTTAAGTTTAAAATACTGTTTTCGCTAGTCTCTCACTTTTAAGACTATAGTAGTGTTTTGGTTAGCTTGTTATTCGTAAGTCTGAAACAACACTGTCGTTAGTCTTTCAACCTTTAAGTGTGACATAGCAATTGTGCTAGTATGGTATTTTTAAATTTCAAATTATATTTACGCACTCTATAGTTTTGAATTGCATTTTCGTTGGTCTGTCAATCTTAAGTTTAAAATGGCATTTTCTATGATGTGTCGTTCTTTAATTCCAATCAAAATTTTCATTTAGTGCCAACATCTAGTGCAACAGTTTCATTTCGTTTGAAATATCATTTTACTTAATCTGTCATGATTAAATTTTTTCGCAGTCTGGGATTTCTATGTTTAGAGAAACATTTCTATTAGTCTGTTAGATTAAATTTTGAAAGGGACCACTAAATATCTAAATATTCCTCAACTTTCGGGCTAAAATACATTTATAATGAAATCAAGCTTAATTGATATGTTTTTTCTTTTACTCCCCCCTCTCTCTCTCACGCTCTAGCGCTCTCTCTCTCTCTCTCTCTCTCTATATATATATATATATATATATATATATATATATATATATATATAAATTTAACTTCACAATGAATGCTCTGACGATGATACTTACGAGCTTTAAAAGGCGAACCATTAAAAGATACATCTGCCTTACTTAAAAAAAAAATACTAGTTTTATTTTTGGTGTATTAAAAAAAAGACCCAATATATTTGCTGATGAGGAGACGTTGTTTCAAAAAACTAAATGATAAAATTATTGTCCATGACTTATTGTCTAACTCAATAAAAATATCGTTTCCGAAACGATCGTACAATTTATTGATTTTGTTTGTTCTTCCTTGTAAAACCGATTTTTAATTTTTAATTTTAATTACAAATTATCAATCATCTTACTCAATATTAAAATAGCTCTAGGATATATATGTATATCGAGCTTATTATATATCTACATTACAACGAGCACTGTTTTCTTTTCTTTTATTTTAATTGTATTAATAACTTTACTCATACATTAAAATATACTCTACTCTTTTGACTGTTGTTATAATCCCATTTATATATATATATATATATATATATATATATATATAATTATTGGTTAGATGTGAGTCATTTATTTCAATGTATGTTATTATAATGTAGTTCTTGTGTCTGTATAGACGTAAGAACAATCTGGAATATTATTTAAATTGTATTTAATTCTAACAAGCATTATATTTATGTAGTGGTTGTGTTAGAGATAAGTCGCTGCTATTGAACACCTTGCCCTTTTTAAGAATATAGACACTAAATATCTAATATAGTAAGAACTGTTTCTTTTAACACTAAGAACATCAAAATAAATACAACAGGTTTTAGTGCAGAAATCACTGTATATTAAAACAAAAAATATATAATTAAAGTAAATCCATGTTATATATGTTCCCGTGTTTAAACGAAAATATATCCCAGAAACCAGGTAAATGTATCAAATATTATATTTTTTTATAGAAACATTAAAAATAAAAGGTGACTTTATATAATTCATATATCCGAACATTTTATCGTAATGCTTATATTTTCTTTAAGAAAACAAAACTATTTGATCGATTTACGTGATATCTAGAATTTGATGTGTTCGTTTCATCACGTGTACGTACGTCATGCGTGGTTTTTCTTTATTAATATAAGAATTCTGAACAAGAACCAAATAAAATATAGGTGAACATTTGCACTTGGATAACTAATATGTTGCATTACACATTTTCCCTGGTTTTTGCTTGGCGTCTATTAAGCGTGACAAAAGGCAAGGACATAACTTCCAATCGTGACATCAGTGCTTTAATGCTTTGTACAGCGTCTTTGGTCCTGTAAACCTTTTGTATTCCTACAATGATTATTTTCTTTTGGTTTATGTTCGAAATATAAGAACTCACAAGCTAATTCGGACCTTAGAATTATGGTCAACGTTTTTGCAGAATACTTTGCCGTTGGCGACCACAAGACAGCTAAAGTACATACATGAACACTGCTTTTCATTCCTTTGAAAATATCCTCCTGTGTTCTTGTTTGTGTTCCTCTGAAGCTCAACCCCCAACCATATGGGCAATCCGTGTTGAAATAGCATCAATGACAAAGAAATGACCACATAGTATTTTTACCGTTTGACCATTATCAGGTCTTCGTCATTTCACAGCTTAATCATGGAATAAGAATAGTTATTAGAATTTAAAAAAAGACCAGTATTAGCGGCAAACCCGTTACCATATCGATGGGAATAAGTACATTGATAATAGTGGTGACGCTGTAGAAAATTCAATTCTGGAGCACAAATGGTTTGATGGTACTACCGTTGTATTTGTAGTCATTTAAATTTTTTTAGTTCAAACGTAGGATGTATTATTTTTAGAACTACTTTCGTACATTATTTACCTCTCTTTGTCCACCCGTTCTATTTCTCTATTTCCATGTCTGAATAATTCAACTGAGATAAAAAGGAACCATATATTTCGGATGCAAATAACTTCAATCATTTTAATTAGTATATCGGTCCAGCAAAATCATAAGACCACACGACTTCCGCAAAATTATGAGAGTTATCTCCCTTTATAATCTTGTTTTTCGATATCATTATAATAATATATTATCACTGCGGTGCGGAAGAGACGTGTAGCAATTTCTTTGTGCATCAGTTCTTCACTGAAGAAAGAAGTCAGCGAAACTTTACATAAAACACTTGCATAAAAGAACTGAGGAAAAAGAACAATATTGTCTGTCAAGAAATTCTGGACCAAAAGAATAAATCAAAAATTGTCTCTGACAATTATTTTTATTGAACTATGTAATACAATAATATTTCTAAATATTTATTAGTCCGTATTAACTTATCTCGTTTGCGTCGGTTCTTAATTTAGAATATAACGGACACTATTTTCAAAGAAATATTAATAAACTCATAATTGTGTTATTCGATTTTCTGTCCAAATAAATGAATTTTTGCGCTATCCAGAAAAATATCAGCTTCATCTCATCATAATTATTAATTCAATATTTTTTCATTCCATGGAAATCCCCAGGTCCTGCTAGTATTAAAATAATGTAGTATTGAGAATATCAGGGAAATTCTAAAAGAATGAAATAAACATATTTATCAAGAAAAATCGTGGTAAAGATTTATGGATAATTGAATAAAAATTAATAGAAAAAAACTTTTTTCAATTTATAAAAATTAATGCACGGTTTTGCTTTTTTGGGGTTTTTTTTGTCCACGTTTACATTATTATAGTGGAATTTTCTCCGGTGGAATTTTGTCTGGTCATCGCTTACTCACCCAGCTTCAAGGATAAGACTATATTTTTGTGAACACCTTTAAAAGAATATAACAAAATTTTACACTTTTAGAGTGTGATAATTTTGATACAAGAATTAAATGTAAAATGAACTTCAATTTCTTGATAAGCGTCCTAGTACAGTCAACGAAAAATATTTATTTTCCTCGGGGACAAAAATATATTCGCCTTTAATTTTACGAAGCGAAGGGGGTCTATATTATTTTTTTAATAATTATTTATTATTTTGCTACCTTGCCAGTCTGACGTAGGGTTAGTATTACAAAATAGTGAACAGTCGTAAAAATGCATCGAAAATGTGCCCATTAAGTGTCGACATATTAAATGTTGACTGTGAATTAGTTTAATACAGAAAGAAAGTACTGTATAATATAGCAGCAGGCTCCTTCAGTCTTGGACAGACTATGGACACCCACGAAGGGTTGCTTGCGCATGATTTTTTTGTGGCAAGAGGTGCGCAATCCCAAACCACACCTCTCCTGAAACGACATTGTTAAATACCAGTGGCAGGTGAAGTACAGGACGACTGGAAACAAATGCCGAGATAAACGGAGAGCACATACATCACCTAGAATTCACAAATGGTCACCCATTTGGTACTAAGTAGACTTAACGTTACTTAACTTCGGTGTACAATACAAACGTGTGTCTATTTCATGTTCGTACATGTTTTGAAAATAATTTTCCATTAATGATTCCTGCACTACCTACATCATCCCTTTCGATCTCATATTTTTAAACTTAAATTTGTTGGCCAGATTCTGCCATAAACATTAATATTTTACAAAATGATTAGAAAAAATGAACGCTGTAAATTTTATGAAAATTAGAGTTTATTTTCTATTCAATTTCTATGCAGAATGATAATCCAATTACGAAAAGAACCATAGATTCAAATGTCCTACATGTATTTTCATATTGTTTTATTGTTTGATATTCTTAAAACTGTACACAAAACCATCAAATGTTATATTTTAGCAATTTTTCTATATTGAAATCGGTATTTTATCATTTGTTTAGAATTTTCTCTATTAAAGTATGATTTGGAATAAATCCCCCTTTACTTTGACGTATTGTTGGGGCAATATATTATGTAGACACGTGTCTTCTGGTGGGCAGATTCTATAAGAGTGCAAATACTTGCAACAGTCGTCTACAAGGTGCTTTTAATAAATTTCCAGGCGTTTTTCAATCTTGTCGTAAACACTTGAAAATTCATTATGTTATTACTATACATGTTATGGATTATGTGACCAATTTTCATGATTTGATGTTCAAAGGAACAACTGGAGCAGCAATTGGAATACAATTTGCTGAATCCTGATTATCACATTTGTTGAATTTAAAAAATACAATCTAGAAGTGAGGACTTAAAAGAAGGATATGCAATAAAATTTTGTTTTAAACTTGATAAAATGCCACAGAAACGAATGGAATTCTTAAGACGGCTTTTAGATTATCTTGCATTAATCTAGGATATGACTTTGAGTGCTATAAGAGATTCAAGGATAGCAAAAGTTTGTGAAAAAAGTCAGAACATAAGAGTTGATTGGTCAAATGAATTTCATTGATAAGGACTGTTGCGTGTATATAAAGACAATAAGAGCAGACTCTGATGTCAGAACGGGAACTGAACACACGATTATTCCCGAGGAACTGAAAATGCTGGAGATTTGCGCAATGTTTGTCCGAAGGCTGCTTAGAGAAGTTTAAACTATTTGATCAGGATTGACATCAAAACAGTTCCTCACTCCCACCCCGTTGTCCAGACATACTTCCCTGTGACTTTTTGTTATTCCCTAAGCTTAAGAAAAACCTTAGAGGCTGTTGTTATGAGGCATTTCGGGAGATGAAATAGATTGCGAAAGGGGGCCATGGGCACGCTCACACAAGAGGACTTCCATAGGGCCTTCCAGTTGTTGGAACGGTACAACAAATGCATTGCAGCCGGAGGAGATTACTTCGAAGGTGACTAGAGTTTCATGCATTTACTATCAATAAAAGTTCCAATACGAAAAAAAATCTGAAAACTTATTGAAAGTCTCTCGTATATGACTTTTGTATATGCGTGCGTTTGTCTATTGCTATCTAGCTTTGTGATGGTCTAATCTAAAGTTTCTTTGTGCATATGCACATTAATTTGCAGTTTATAACAGAACAAGAATATACATACATACTTATACAACACAAAGTATGAATGGTACTTAATTGGGGTTCAAACATCTTGCCAATCGAGAAGATTTCTGGTTCATCTTTGGCCTTGTTTGCAAGAAAGGTGCAAGGAAAATTCTTCCCAATAACATATCCGCGGGGTTTATTTTTGGCAACTTTTAATTCCAAAGTGTTTTTCCCTCTTGGAAATTTGCAACGCTGATTCTGACTATCGCCATATCTCACAACCTCTACTTGGAGCCATCACGATCTGAAGACCGTTTCCGACCTTTCCAGACTGCGACTGACTCACCTAATCCTCAGGTATCTCAAAAAAAAAAAAACATCTCTCCTTCTAAATGACACCATTAGTGCACGTCACTAAGATAATCAACGTACATTACATATAAGTTCTTACATGTCATTATTCTAAGTTGTCAACTAAATTGTATGATAATATTTAAAGCTACATCTCTAAATGAATGTAAATAAATATTTGTTTTAAATATTTTGATTATTCTAAAACATTTTAGCTGAAAAATCTTTTTCGCTTGAATAATCATAATAATTATTGACTAGCACATATTTCTGCATTGTCTGGCCAATACTTAACATGCCGTCACGAAGCAGAAATGAGAGACAAAACACGTATCTTTTCTCAACTAGACAGATCGGTTATTACGACTAACTATTTCTCCGGCGTGAGATTTATAAACAAATGATAAAATAGGTGACTACTGCTACTACGATTCACAAAATGTTTTCCCTTGTCAGGATTAAATAAAAAATTTGTCTTCCAGTCATTGTACTGATTAAAGCTATCGTGGCGGATAAAAGATGGTAATGAGTAAAGAAAGATGAATTGGATGCAACGATTAGATCAAATTGTACTTTGGTAGGAAAAAATGATATACGAGTACAGCTTTTCAACCATACCAAATCGCTTTTCCGTTCGGCTTAACTCAATTGTTAACACAAACAGCAGGAAGATGCCGAAACGCTCATCCATTAAGAAGATGAGGACATCAGACGATAAGTTAAATTTAAAAAAATTTTAAATCGTCAATTTGCAGCTGTCAAGAATTTCCATTAGAGAAAAAAGGGGTATAAAATGTCAACAAATAACTGTTACCGAAACAATAAAATACGTTAGTGGGAGTTTAGTTAGTATGCCAGTAGGATAAAAATGTTCGGTTTTTGTCTAATTCAAAACTCAAACATTGCCGAGAAACAAATTTAAAAGTTCTAACTTTCTCTTAAAAATATAATAGTTGTTTACTTACTATTTCATTTTTGTGTAAAATTAATTTCATCTAAAAATAATCATACGGTGTTTTCCTGATTTAAATTAAATTGTTGTTATTTTTATTGTTGCAAGAACACTTCGTTCGTAACCTTGGTGATTTTTGTTTTATTCGGTTTTTTTTCCGGATGTCAACACTAATCTGTGTGGACATTGGCTTATCTGGTTCAGTACCAAAATCATTTAAAATTATATTTATCTATCCTTAAAATATTTTTCATTTAATTCTGTACGTTTCAATTATCAGTGAGTCTGAGTATGTGGCTTCCTGAATCATAGCATAATGCATTGTCCATTGAGGGTGTAATTCCTACCGGTCCCCAACTATAGAATTCCAATGAGCACGGAATAAATCCCATGGGAGGCACTGAGATTGTGGACGCCTACTAGCACTAATCAGTATTTTGTTACCAAGTGCCATATTCATAGGCCTAAATGGTGAATTACGTTAGCAGTTTGGATATTAGTTTGCGCCTCATTTCACATAGAATATTGGCCACATATCCAGACAGAAAATACCAAATTGAAAATTATAATGATGGAAATTAATTGATACAAATAATACGCCACTCAAAAACTGATGCTCGATTCATGCAATATATTCCAAAGTTGGTCTGAAGCATTTCATACATTTCTGTGGCATTTTTCTAAGTTGAAAACAGAATTTTATTGCATATCATTCCTGTAAAGTGTCCTCACTGTTAACGTAGTTGGGAGCACAAGAAATTATTTGTTATTTATCTGTATGTCGATCTATCTATATATCTAGATCTATCTATCTCGATCTACCTATCTATCTATCTTTCTATTTATCTATCTAACTAACTGGCGAGGTAAACAAGAAATGAGATGTGAAGCTCTATTTTGGTAACAGCTGTCAAAACATATTGCGTTATAAAATGGACAAGTTTCATCGGAAGCTCTAAAAATATCGGACCGAAAGGACGTGGTTGTTACTACATGATCAGGTTCGTTGGACATAGAAGATAGTTGGAATTTTGACGTCAAAGAGAGCGGACGGTTTAACAAGTCACCCCCCTCTCACTGGAGAGGGAGATGACGTGTCTCCAAAATTGAGATAAGAATTAACAACAAGCAAAGGTACTCACTTTCCATTTTTCTGCGACCGACACCTGGAAAGTGAATAAAAATTATATACAAAACCAACCATCGTCTTGGAATGAAATGCATTCTTCAAACAGGTTCCAGCTTCCCTCAAAGAACAGATAGTAATCTTGTAGTCCACCTTGGATTGGTGGACTACAAGACCAACGAGGCAGTCGAAAAGTTGAAAAGGTACATCAAAATACATGTATTCGTTTATGTTATGTCTGACACACGCACGCAACACATTTAAACGATCATGGAACATAACTATACTGCAACACGATAACTTAGGATCCATATAGTAAAATACCCCACACAATAAACATTTAGTAACACGACACGTGTAAACGAAATCAAATAGGTCACAAAGATAAGGATTCAGATAGTGAAGAACGCCCAACTAGACATTAGACACGTACACACACTCAAACCCGAATATACAACATCACGTCCAGATTGCAGTTTTTAAAATTCACCAACTGTAGTAATCAGGCTTTAGTAGGGTGTATTTCAATTGCTGCTATAGTTGTCCCTTTGAACCTGAAAAACATAAAAATTGGTCAGTCATTTTATAAAGTTGAAAAGCAATAACACACTGAATTTTCAAGATTCTACGAAAATTTTAAATGCCTGTACAAAAAAAAAATCTGTAAATTTATTTAAGGCACCTCGCAGTATGAAGTTCTCGAGTATAAACAGGTGTACACAACTGCCTTATTTATTCTTTGATAAGTCCGTGTGAGTTTCTATTATTTTTCGAATCTTCTGCTAAGGCTTTGTGAAGACTTTCAACCGCCGAACGCGTTGCAACCTCATCAGTATCGCAATTAATACGATATTTAATCAATTTAGTTAAATTAACACTTGGAAATGTGATTAAAATGTTAACTTGTACTGATTTTTTAATTTCTGTTAAGTTTTGGTTTTCAATCGGTATACTTGGAGAGTGCGTGTTTGATTTTATTTGTTGTTGAGAAAGTTTTTCTTGCACATTTATTGAATTAAAATAAATAAAATAATTTAATAATGATACAAAATAGAGATTTTTTTTATTTGTAATAAAATGTGAACATGTATTAAAGAAATGCATGCGAATTTTGAGAAAACTATTTTTTGAAAACTTTCAATTTTCGTAATAAAGTCCATATTTTTCTTTTTAATAAATGAATAAATTAAAGTTGCAAAAAATATTTTTATATTTTCCTAACAGTCAAAATTCTCAAATTTAACATAAATTTTATATAAGTAATCAAATATCCTGAAATTGCATTTCTCTGCTCCTGCTATGCACTCTCCAAATCTCCTAAGTGAAAACTAAAAAAAAGTTGTACGTTTGGACTAGTGCAAAAATGCCAAAGAGTACAACTAAATAGATCAATCGTAGTCGAGGGCGACCTGAAGTCTACCTGTTCGTTGGCTATTATACTGAACTGTAGAAGAAAGCATCATACTTTCCCTGACTTGCTCCACTTTTTTACTAGGGGGAGGTCACCGCTTATCAAGGTTCGAAGACCACTCGAGGATAAAGGTTAATGAATGTAAGGTGGTATTGAAGTAACCCTTAATAGTGTAAATGGGGTGAAATCTGTTTATTTATGAGGACGATACAGCAGGAATTTGTTTACATTAGATTGAAGGTCACCATGTTGTATTAAGCTGGGAAGCATACCAGCGGAACATTATTCCCAAGGCGGGTAGTTCTGGGAAAGAAGCTCTATTCATAGTCTTCGTCTACATTTAGGCACAGATGGAGTGGGGAAATCATATATAGTAGTTTTAGCTGGTCGAGTGCTTTTTGTGAAAGTTTAGCAAGCGAGGATCATAGATTGGAGTTCAGACGAGCATTTGCCATGAAAATAGATGTAGAGCAAAGATAGGGTGGCGACGTCTTCTCTGTAGGAAAGAGGTTGCAGGGAAGAAAAAAAGGCATTACCTACTAGGTTTCGAAGCTGATTTTGAACTCTATCAAGGCAGGATAGGCGTGCCGAGCATGCCCTGCCCAGATGTGGCAACAGTATTTCATTGTAGGGTGCACCTGGCTCTTGTACCGATAGACGATCCTATCGAGAGTGAGATAATTACTGGAGTCGTAGAGTGATCCAACCATCTTTCCAGCAATCTTGGCAACCGATTTGAAGTATGTGTTACATTTCGAATTAGGAGTAAATATCAGTTCCAAAAGCTTGTCAAGACACGAGCTTCACCAAGACTAGATCCATTCATTTCAATTGTGGGGTGATGGGGATCAGAGCGATTATGATGAAAGGAGAGAAGCTTAGTTTTCGATGCATTTAAATTAACCAACCAATTTTTCTCCATTGCACAAATTTCTCAAAGTCAGAGCGAGAGAAAAAGAGAGAGAAAGAGAGAGAATCAGAAAGATCTTTATTATTGCTGATTTTTGACGTGTCGCCATAAATTGCCATGTCGTCTGTATAAATATCTACGAATGATTGAAGAATGTGATTTTAGAGATCATTGATAAAGAACAGAATTGAACCCAGGATGGACCCCTAATGGACACCAGCGTAAATACAGTGAGTTTCTGATTTGTGGCGACCAAGGACTACTCTTATAAGCCTATCAGAGAGGAAGATATTCCTAGTTATTCCATAGTTTGTGATCTTGTGTAGTAGGCCATTATGCCACACTCTACCAAAAGTTTTTGACATGTAAAGAACTATTGCTCTAGAGACAAAGCCCCCATCGAGCGATTCGCTAATCCTGTGGGATATAACAGTTAGTACATCAGCTGTAAATCTCGCAGAACAGAAACCATACTGCATGTCATTTAGCAGGTTATTTTTGCCGATGTGGTTGACGACTTCTGTGCTTATCACAGGTTCCAGCAACCTATTCAAAGCGCACAGGAGACTGATTGATATATATTGAGAGGGATATGATCGATCACCGAAATTTTAAATACAGGGCAGATTGATGAAGTTTTCCAAGATGTTGGGAAGAATTTCTCTTTAAGACAACGTTTAAACAGCTTTGTAAGTCATCTTATAATGGCGAGTGTTTTTTCAGGGTCTGTCGACCAATATTTTAAGCAATTGCTACTACTCGTACAAGAATTGAACCTCATTAATACAGAATGACAAAAAATCTTACCCATCGAAATCGTTAATAAACTTCACAATCTATTCTGCAATCAAACTATATTTTGTACGAAAAACGTTCAGCTCATTCCTGACTTGCCCAATAAATGTCATTTATGAGTGAGCAGAAGTCAGCGGTTTATGGCCGTTGGCTGATATGGGAGCCACATTGGTGAACGTCTCGTCAGTAAGATGTGTAATCATGAATTGGTTACAAACACGACCATGATCACCCAGATTCTTATGTCAAAGATAATATCTATCAAAACCATTCCCAGTCTATCCTGAAGTGAAGAGGGTCATTACAGTGAAAAATATGCCAGAGTAAAAAGAGGAGTGTGTCAAAATTATTGACCATTTTAGACACGCATCAAGTGCGCTTATAATTGACCCACGATAAAACACACGTTAATGGATATGCATGGTTAAAATTTAGTAAAGTCCGGCATAAAGACTGTAGTTTATTTACTGCGTATAGTAAGGTGGTAGAAAAGGATAATGTATTTAATTACCGATTCTATAAGCGGCATTTTGGGGGTAAATATATTAAAATTCCATAACTTATTTACACGATTTATTTTAATATGCTTGTTCAAAATCGAAATGCACATGAAGATGCCAGCATCGAAAGCAGAGAACACTTAAAAGCTGTCATAGTGTATGAAGCGTATAGCTGCTGACATCGGCTCTAGAGATTTCAGTAGCAATGGACAGAGTACGGTGCATGCTCTGTTTAAAATACAGTCTAGTCTATTCATTAGTTTTATATGAATCAAATGATTCTGATGCATATGTATGTGTTTTTCCCATATCTTTCTAACCAGAATTCTTTCTAGAAAAATATCGTGGAGACCAAAGTTAAGGTTGCCAACATTTTAAGTGGAATTCGTTGACCTCTGAGATATCGCTACTTCTAGTCTATGCGCATGTCACGCCAGCATCATCTTGTGTGCCTCTATGAAGTACATACGTAAATTTAATTTCTATTCGACAGCTGTTTGGTACATAGCTGATAAGCGTTAATACAAACACGTAAATATACATACATACACATATACCTCAAGTCTTATTTATATAAAATATACATACATACACATATACCTCAAGTCTTATTTATATAAACACCCGAAGAATTGCGGGTATCCTGTCTAGTTTACAATAACATATTGATATTGATAAATAAATAACCCTGCACGTCAAAATGCACTAATCATCACTGGTTTCCTTGTTAGTTGAAACACCGGGAATTTAACCAAACTATTGACTTTTTCGATAAAATTCATGGCCAATTTTTCGTCTTATTTGGCAACATTGGACAATCTGTTTGGAGGTGAGAAAATTTAATGAACCAACGTTGTTTGTACTTTAAAAGGACATAATTCAATATTTCTTCTCTTGGCACTGATCAGTCCGCTCTATCAGTCCTTATCTCTGGTCTGTTGTATCGAATGCAAGTCGGCATCTATAACGAAAAATTATCTCGGCTTTCATCTGATTTGTGTATGGCATTATGACTAATTAGACCAGATAAATTGACCAGCTGAAACTTGGCCCATAGGCTAAACTCAACCGAATCAGTACAGATCAGCACAGTAAACTCGTTGATCACGAGTCTACAATTACTATCGATAAAAACAGTATCACTACTGGTAACACTAGCTTCTATACCTGACTTTCGGTAACAGAAAATTCATTTTCTCTTGTTATTATATTTTCGCAGTGTAAAATCTCTGACCGCCTGGATTAATCTACTGATCTCCTTTTCTTTTCTGATTAAGCTGATTTCGGAGCAACAGACTGGATTATTTGGATTTACATCCGGCTCCACTTAAAAACATATAAATTATGTTGTTGCCAAATGTTTATTAAATAAGAGAATTATAATATTTTGAATCTAATATTATATGAAAAGAATTAATAATTTATAAAAAATATAAACTGTATTAAAACATTTACATTATATATATATATATATATATATATATATATATATATATATATATATATATATATATATATATATATATATATATATATATATATATATATATATATATATATATATATATATATATATATATATATATATATATATATATATATATATATATATATATATATATATATATATATATATATATATATATAAATAAAAAACGGCACACCTACGTTGACACTGATTCTCGCCAGATCATCGAAGTTAAGCAACGATGAGCATGGCCAGTACCAGATGGGTGACCATTTTGGAAGGCTAGGTGTTGTATTTACCGCGCTGAGTTGCAGAAATTTCCAGGTTGGTATCTAGGGGCGCATTAATTCCCTGTGAAATGTGCTCCCCAGTCTTCGTTAAGACATGCATCTGGAAAAGGAAAACTGATGTAAAAACTCACGGTCTACTGTATACTCTGTTTTGTAGCAAACATTCACCGACAAAGATTAGCAGTAATACTAAAAAAGTTCTGCACAAAGCCCTCACCACTATAAACAAATCATCTGTGTGGATTTCTGAATAACTTAGTTGTTGTGGCGGAACTACATTGGTCGAAAATCGAGGGGAGAGTCCATTTACACACACACACACACACTTAACTACCTACCTACATATATATATATGCATATATATTTTTTAATTAATTTTTTTATTCATTTGTTTATTTATTTTTACACTATATACAGAGTGACAAAAAAAAAACAGGGCCCAACTCTAAAAAGGCCCCGTTACTTAGTGTTTTGTCCGAACGAAATTTAGCACAGTGTATTCTTTGTCCCAGCTCCCATTGGAGTCTTGGTGTACTCATGGTCGTTGATTCTGCCATGTGCTGTAAAATAAGGGCAATCGGTGAATAAATAATGGAGATATCACGGTTTTTTGGCGTCACCCTGTATACATATTTCAATGGCGTACCAGTGGTTTCATTGCATTGAATCAACCAGTAAAGGCTGAGTCGAATCAACGCAGATTCATCAGCGACTTTGAAACGTCGAAACAACGGGAAGTAAACAAACGGAGAAAACGTCTTTGAAATATGCATAGATAGTGATAACAAAAATATTTATATTTTCAGAGCTCTCACATCCGCCATCGAGCATTTTATTGGGTTTTTTTCATCGCCTCCTGACACGCTCTCTCTCTCCCTCTCTCCCTCTCTCCGTCTCTCTCTCTATATATATTTTTTAATTAAAGGGAAAAATGTATGTATCAGTACAATTTTTTTTTTAAATGAGAGCATTAAAACAGAAAAGGCGGAAAATAAGGAAAAGAAAAAGACAAGCTATAGGAAAAAAGTAAAGAGTAGATAAGGTAGCGGAACTACATATAATAAGAATTAAAATGAAAAGAAATATATTTATAATGAAGAATAAGGAAGAGAAAAGTTATCTGTATACGAATGTAAGATATAATGTTTTCTCTTCAAAATCATGACAAGAATTAATTAATCTTTTAGTCTCTAGAATCTTATGAATGTTGTGGCATCACAGACAGGGAAGTCTTTTGTGGAACTAACCATTTGGAGAGTCGCTTTCTGGCACAATGCAAACGGTAATTTTTCAGCGAATGTCATTAGTGCCATTTCAGCAAAATGGTAAATGACACCGACGAGGAGATAGAAAAAACAAATTACATTTTTTTACTTCTAGTATTTTTTGCATTGCAAATGATAGAAATAATCATGTAAGCGGTTTCTTCTTTTCCGAAACTGTTTTGCGCGTTAGAATAGCTTAACTCCTTTTAGTATTCTTTTAAGAACTTTCGTTTTATTGGGAAAATGATTTTAATTTTTTACTATAAAGAAAATTATAGTATAGATATGTAATTAATAATGTGTGTATGTGCGTGTTTGTGTGTGTATGTGCGTGTCTGTGAACGCATGTGTTAAATTTATTCAGTGAAGCAATCAGATATCAATGTATTTAATGGATAAGAAATTTGAGGAAAAATACACTCTTTTCATAGAAATTTGACACTATAAGCATTGAGTACATCAGTGGTATAATTCGCATTTTCTCGGACAGCATTCTTACAATAATAAAGCAGAGATTGAAACTCACGCAAGCATTTTCGACAGAAATAAATATAAAACAAGTTAGTAACCGGCGACACAGTTGTATCAACCACACTGATTAATCTTAGACGACATTATAGTATATATCTGTGAGTAATTTATTTCTATTAGTAAAATATAAATTGTATATATATATATATATATATACAATTTATATTTTACTAATATATATATACATACAATATATATATATATATATATATATATATATATATATATAAAAGTAACCTCGTTTGGTCCTTACAAAATACCTGTGTCAATTTTTTATCTACAGACATGAAACCTCATTTTTTTTTTAAGAAATGCGATTGGGTTTTAGTTGATAATAATAACTGCTAAATTATAACATTAGAAATAAATTTGGAACTTAACAGACGTAAGTCGACATAAAGTAGTATTTTACGCATACGCAAATATACATTTACGTTAAAAGACGTTATTTTTTATTTTATATATGTATATATATTCATATATATAAATGTATATAAAGTTTAAAAACGTTATTTTATATATATATATATATATATATATATATATATATTCAGTGAGGTAGAAGCGTGAAATACTGCAAGACTAAGTGTTTTTGGTTCTTATGTTTCTGCAAGTTTTAAATACATCCATTACCTTTTATCAACATTTTTCTTATTAAATCCGTTTTAATTCTCGTTTTCAAAAAGCTTTTTAGTATTTTCTAAGGAATATATTTTTGTTTCTAATGTCTTGTTTATCAGGCTTCCTCTATTCAACGTAAGATGTACTTCAGAAATAATATGTTTATTAGAGTCTGCAAAAGTCAACTCTTTCAACTTTGACCTTTTGGCAGCCAAATTTTCGCCGAAAAACTGATTAAAAAGCTTGCTGCATGTCTAAAATACCCTTTATGTAAAATTTCAAATTTTTAGACCCAAAATTGGCTTAATAGTTTCTAGAGACAGTAAAGGTCAAATCTTTTGTAACTTTGACCCCTTGGCTGCCAAATTCTTGGCCAAAAGCCGATTAAATCTTGCCCTATGTCTGAATACACTTTATGTAAAATTTCAAATGTTTAGATCAAAAATTGGCTGAGTAATTTTATAGAGACCGTAGAGGTCAACTTTTTTTAAACTTTGACCCCAATTCTGCCCACCTAACATTCATTGTTTTAGGCTCAAATCAAATTAAAAAGTTAGATCCATGTCCAAGGAATCTACGTCAAAATTCTCAAGTGTTTAGAGCAAAAATTGGCGGTAGAGCATGGTAGAATTTTCAAAGGTCACATCGTTGACCTTTGACCTCTTTACAGACATATTTTCTGTCGGAAAACCGATTTAAAAGATTTTCCCAAATTTCAATACCTATTATGTCAAATTTCGAGTCTGTAGACTGAAAATTAACAGAGTAGTTTGGTAGAGAAATGCACACACAGACAATTTTACTTTTATAGATATAACTATCTATATATCTATAAAAGTGAACGTGTCTGTGTATCAGTATGTCTGTGTGTCTATCTCTGTGTGTACATTTCCCTACGCAATAACTGTCAATTTAAAGTCTACGGACTCGAAAGTTGATATACAGGGTACTGAGATTTGAGAAAATCTATGTGAATGGTGTTCGGCCAGAAATTTGGCGATTAAGGGGTCAAAGTTCAACGATTTGACCTTTGAGAACCCTACCAATCTCCTCCGACAATTTGGGGTCTAAACACGTGAAATTTTAGATATAGATTCATGGAACATGGCACTAACTTAATCACTTCATTTGAGCCTCAAACAATAAATGTTAAGGGGTCATAGTAGGTGTCGAAGTTAAAAAAATGAACGCTTTTTTGTTGTTTTTTTTTAAGCTGAACATACACATCCAAACACCCGGCCAACGCCGGGCTGAAATGCTAGTAGAGATATAAAAGCGAGATGAGCTTGAGACGGAAAATATATGTTTAAAATAAAGTGTGCTAACGAGGAAAAAAATCGGGGAGACACTATATATCTAAAATAAACCTATGTAAGATCTATGTACAATGATGGAATATCTTAGAGGCTTACTATGCTTAAACCCAAAATATATTTCGTCTCAGTGGTGTGACTTCCGTTATAGAAGCGTTGATTTTATTTGAATAAAATAAAATACGTATCAAGTGTGCTTGAAAGCCAAATTACAACGCAATATTTTGAAAATAGAATAAAAATTACTTGTTTGAAATTTATGGCAAGAAAGAAAGAGAAAAAATAAACAAAGAATACACTGAGGATGAAATTGGACTCCGAAGTATATTTAAATTTTAAATTTCAAACCAATAAAATATGTGTTTATTTTCATAATATTGTGTTGTAACTTAGCTTTCAAGCGCACTTGATGCGTATTTTATTTTATTCAAATTAAATCAACGCTTCTATAACGGAACTCACACGCCTGACGTTAATCTCGTGTAGCCAACGCACCGTTTCTGGCATTTCAAAATACAATACCTATTTACAACACCTGAGAGACAAAGCGCGGATCTTTTCTACTGACTTTTGCTTCTCCAATTTTACAACATGGTAAAAAGAAAAGGAAAAAAAAGAAGTAAACAATATATTAAGGATGGATTTTGACTCCGAAATATATTTAAATTATAAATTTTAAACAAGTAAAATATTTGTTTATTTTCGTAATATTGCGTTGCAATTTTTCTTTCAAGCGCATCTGATGCTTATTATATTTTATTCAAATTAAATCAACGCTTTCATAACACCCCTGCACCGTTCCCGGCATTTCAAAATATAACCTCCGAGAGACAACGCGCGGATCTTTACTACTGACTTTTATGTCTTCAATTTACAACATGGCAAGATAGATAAATAAAAAAGAAACAAAAAAAAACTGAGGATGGAGTTTGACTCCGAAATATATTTAAATTATAAATTTCAAACAAGTAAAATATTTGTTTATGTTCGAAATATTGCGTTGTAATTTGGCTTTCAAGCGCACCTGATGCGTATTTTGTTTTATTCATATTTCTTCTATTTACAAAGAGGTCTCTTCACGTGAACTTGAATGCACTCCAAGACAATCATGGGGAGATACGAATTAACATGACGTTAAATGGTGAATTAGTCAACGCTGGAAACCGTAGCAAAAAAGCGGTTTTAAACAAATGATCTGCAGGTCAATGGAGTAATCCAATTTTGATATTAAAATCATTACTAAATTTATATTTATACTTAAAGAATCTTTTTATAATTCTTATTTTATTTAATATCACTTTTACGCTTGTACACTTAATTAATAGAGCTATAATGCTACGTGTGATCTGTGCAGCTTGTAAGCAGATAACGTTGTGTAATTTTATAAATACTGCAGCTTCATGGTACATGCAATCATTCGAAACATATTAATTAAATCGTCATGGTCTTTATACGTTTGATAACACCCTTTTCGAAATTTGAATTGCGTGACGTCATTATAAACGTGCGATTGCGTGTGTTGAAGAATTCAAGCGTTTGATTCGAAGGCAGACTTAAGATTATAACGCAATCGATATGGCTGTTATTTTGTGTTTTGTGAGTTTTTTTTTCATTTTTATTGAATATTTTCGAAAAGATTTATTATTATTATTATTATTATTATTATTATTATTATTATTATTATTATTATTGTTATTGTTGTTGTTGTTATTATTATTATTGGTGTTATTATTGTTGTTGTTATAATTATTATTATTATTGTTTTTATCAATCATCATTATTATTATTATTATTATTGGTGGTATTTTTTTGTTTTTATAATTATCATTGTTAATATTGTTATTATTATCATTATTATTGTTATTATTATTATTATTATTATTATTATTATTATTATTATTATTGGTGTCATTATTGTTGTTGTTATAATTATTATTATTTTTGTTATTATTATTATTATTATTATTATTATTATTTTATTATTCCTCTTCTTCTCATTATTATTATTGCTTTCATTAATGTAACAAATGTATGTTTATCATTGGCACTGTTATTATAATTGTGATGATGACCTAAGATGATAATGTTCATGCTACCATTGCTTCTGCTGCTGATGATGATTACCGGAGGAAAATATCTGTCGTTTGAATTGTGACACTTTCCAATTGCCTGATTCTTTACACAGTTTCTCTTTGATCTGTTTCCAAAATTGATTCTATTTATTGAACATTTTAGCTATGTTTCCTTGCCAATCTTAATTAAAATATCTTAACAATGAACTGTCACACATTAGCGAGCATGAAAAAGCCTCCATTAAACACACACACAAACACACACACACATACATGTTTATATATATGTATATCTGTGTGTGTATTTATAAATATGTTTATATAATATATAGAGAGAGACACACGCCCGTGTACACACACCTACACACACACATACACACACATACACACACACATGCACACACACAAATACGGAGAGAGGAATAACGAGAGAGAGAAAGAGAGAAATAGAGGTGCATTTATACATAGGAGAATTCATTACGCGATCAAAATAGTTTGCACTATTTTATTAAGATTACATTCAACATCTACTAATACTAAACGTTCTGTCTAGAATTCTTATTTTATCAAAATCCATTGGAAATGACGGTGGCAATGTGGTTTACAGCACAGACCGATGAGTGTCCCAACAAATCCATTTCATTTTATCCCTTTCACATACGATGTTGGCAACTTTCACAGGTTTATTGTTGGCACTTGTTTCCCCGAAATTTTATTAGTCAGAATTTTTTTCAAAAAAGACATCGGGGAATTACAATAGGGGCCGTGGTCCCTACTGTAAGAATTCGATGACTTACTAGGTTATAACAATATCGAGGAAACCAATGCCAACAAAAAAAGTATGGATTTATACTAAATGATAATGACGATGATGACGATGAAAATTCATGAGACGGTTTGAATTGGGCCACAAATATTAGGTTTAAGTTTTCATCAGAATTTAGGAAATTGTGCGCAATTAGTTTCTAGTGATTTAAGATAAAATTCAAAATAAATGTAAAATATTTTAATTTTCCACTAAAATATTATGTTCTCATTACTACTCCTACAATTTTTTTTTAGATACTCAAAAATGACATTTGGAGAATATTTACTGATCAATGCATTATACCTGTCAATAAAATTTCATGACTCGAAAATGCCTAATTGTTAACTAACTGCTTTCGCCCCTTTTACGTTTAGGATAGCTAAAATATTTTGTTAGTATATGTATATATATATATACATACATATATATATATATTATATATATATATATATATATATATATATATATATATATATATATATATATAGCGAGTCATTATTCATGTCTGATTCATATCTTTATTATTCACGTCTGATTGCACACGACGGAGTTATTCTTTTTCCGATTTTTCTATTTATCTTTGCCATTCGCCGAGCGGTCTTTTTTTATATCAGCTGACATAATGCATATAATGGCGCCCAAACGTTGTTGTTCAGACATTTTCATCTTAAGCGCTTTCTATCGGTGCGTCCAATTATCATCACGAGTTATTGTTGCTGTTGTCGTTTTAGTTTTCTTTCCCTTTGAAGCGTGGTGTATTTATAATTTTTTTTATTGGTTATAAAGGTGGGTGCAGGATTGTTTGGGGCGAACCTATATATATATATATATATATATATATATATATATATATATATATATATATATATATATATATATGTGTGTGTGTGTGTGTGTGTGTGTGTGTGTGTGTGTGTGTGTAAAGAAACTTTGAGTAAAAATAAATGTGAAAGAAAAAATAAAGAATGCAGGTTATATTCCGGAAAAAATAAAGTTAACCTATCGCAGACCTAACACTTACATAATCCGACTTCTTAAAAGTTTACAATTACAATTATATAAAGATGAAAAAATCCTTAACTAAAATAATTAAATAGGAATAGACTTTGCACTTGCATAAGCCGACTTCTTAAAAGCATATAATTGTAAAAGAGCATTCAGCTATGTAAAGATGAAAAAAAGAAAACCACAACTATATTTTTAAATAGAAAGCAGGGATACTCAGCTGCCTACCATGTAGCTGTTTCGGAGATGTAAAAACAGGACAACTGTAAAATACATGGCTCCCCAGTCAAGAATACTGTTTCCCAATAACAAAATGTAGAACAATACAGTTACTGTTTATACTAATATATAAAAGATAATATATATATATATATATAAATATATATAATATTAATAATATATACAAGTATATTTAACAACAATAAGATCACAAAACCGATTCTGCAACATGTCAACTAGCATATAAATGCTATGACAATAAAAATGCAGAAAAGCGTAAGTACCTTTAGTACCAAAAATGCAAAATATGCACATTCTTCATCAACCATCCTAAGATAACAAGACAGATCAACAGAAAATCTGAGGAAAAGAAAAGTGTGCCAAAAGATAGCTATGAAGCGGGCGTCAGTTAGTTTTCAAACTGTTTAAGAAATTACGTTAACAGTTTAAATTCCGACTAGAGGATAAAATTATATTACGTTAAGTTTTCTATAATATTATAACTGGCTTCATGTGCACTATTATTAATTGTAGGTTTTGGAGTTTTGATGAATATAGCTTCGAGTATCATTATATTTTTTAAATATATATTTCATATATATATACATATATATATATATATATATATATACATTTATTATTTTATTATTTTTAAAAGCAGTAATCTATGGACATGCGTTTTTCGGAGTCCTACCCCTCTTCAGCGTAGATTACTGTTTTTAAAAATAATAACTTTATAAATAAAAAATAAGTCCAAATAAAAAATGGGCGACTTTCTAAGAAAGACACCGGATCTCTGAGGCGGAGACGTTAACCATAATATCGTTGAAAAAAATCAAGAACAAAAACCACACACACACACACACACAGACACACAGACACACACACACACACACACACACACACACACACACACATATATATATATATATCCTCTTGAAAAGATGTTCTGCCCCTCCATCATAATAATAACGTAATTTACAATTGTGAATGTAGTTGCAGTGCCAACTATGTAGGTCGATTAAGATTGGATGAAAGAGTCCAGCAACATGTACCTACCAAAATCAGAAATGGGGCATACCAAGCAACAGATGTAATTGCCAATACATACGGGTCTTCAATTACTGACCACCTTATAAAACCCCCGTCTTGTGCAGCGAACTTTAGCACGAATTCTTTTTCAACCCTAAGTCGTGCTCACTCATTATTTCAGTTAACGATCTTGGAGACTGTTCACGTTCGGTTGAGAAGGCCTTCCCTTTGTAACCAGAAGGAATGCCTCTTAGGTTTGAGCGTGATTAGTCTCTAGGATCTTCGAGTAATATAACGTTATTGCGTTTTTCCCTTATACATAACGCAACGTTATCTGTACATAATCTGGATTCCCAATTGTGTCGTTCCTCCTTTTTTTTCACTCAAATCCCTCGATACAGCTTTGATAAAGCGAGGGCGAAACCGGTCAGCTGACTCCCCATTTTCTTTTCCCCCTTTTTACTCACTTCACCCCATTAATTTTATTTAAAACGTGGATTTTATTTTAACACTTTAATCATAAATTTTAGTCTTCCCTTCATGATTGCATTATATATATATACACTTGTGCCCGATATTATTCATACCCCTCGGATCTTTGAGATTTCTATAAGAATATTGCTCAAACCAGAAGATAGACAATATTAAAGGGATTTCAAACAATAAATCAAGCATAAGCATTTAATTTAAACTCAACAAATAAATAAATTATGCAAGTTTGAAGCATTATACTAAGAAAAACAATAATGGCACTAGTTCAAAATTATTCATACCTCTCTTACTAATAGTCAATAGCATGCCCTTTATTCTTAATAACTGCCTGTAACCGTTTTGGATATTTATCAACAAGGTTTTTACAAGCATCAACACTGATTTTTGACCATTCTTCAATGCAGTAGTTCTCTTAATCCCTCAAATTTCTAGGTTTCCGCTTTTTAACCTCAGTTTTCAATATGTGCCAGAGGTTTTCGATAGGGTTCAAGTCAGGACTCTGGCTAGGCCATTCCAAAACATTAATGTGATTATCCTCAAACCATTTCTTGACTATTTTGGCAGTATGTTTTGGATCATTATCCTGTTGAAGGACCCAGTTTGGTCCTAAATGGAGCTGCTCCGCATCCTGCCTAATGTTTTTCTGGAGTATCTCCAAATATTGCTCCTTCTTCATGGTTCCATCTATCTTGACCAAACTACCTGGACCACTAGCCGAAAAGGAGCCCCAAAACATTAGGCTACCACCACCATGTTTCACCGTGGGTATGGTGTTCTTTGGGTTGTAAGCTTCTCCTTTCTTCCTCCAAACGTAAGAAGCATCCATATGGCCAAACAATTCAATTTTTGTTTCGTCAGTCCACAAAATACTTGAGAAAACGGACTCTGGAGAATTCACATGGGTCCTAGCAAACTTTAGACGTGCTGCAAGGCGTTTTCCGGTGTGCAATGGAGTCCTTCTTGGTCTTCTTCCTTTCAGACCATTTTCATCCAGAGTCCTTTGCAATGTTTGCCTTGATCTTTTTATGCCAGAAGACTCCAGATTTTCTAAAATGTCCTTAGTAGTGGTGGTTGGATTTGCATTAACACTTCTTACAATATTCCTGGTGGCTCTAGCAGACAGTTTCCTTTTCCTTCCTCTACCAATCAAGTTGTTTGTTGTGTGGTGGCTCTGGAATTTTTTGATGATGCTCTGTACTGTTGCTGTAGGGACGTCAAATTTCTTGGAAATTGACTTGTAACCTAAACCATCCTTATGTGAATTCACAATTTTAGTCCTAAGATCATTACTAAGCTCTTTTTTCTTCCCCATTCTAATAATTTTTATTCTTTTTTTGGTTTTCAGTTGATATCATTTTAATTTCTGAAAAATGCAAAAAACGAAATGAAATTAATCAAAGGTTGTATAAAAGCATTCAAAATAAGAATCAAACAGGAAACAAACAGTCAGAAACTCGATTAATACTGAAAAAATAAGGGGGTATGATTATTTTTGAACATTGCAGATTTTATAAATAGCTGTATATTTCTTTTATTACAAGTATCCCGAGATTTTAAAATGACGAAAATGATCAGAAGAGGTTTATTAAGAATATGTATCAATATGGACGTAAACAATAAATTCTTACAAAGTTACACCTAATAAACTCAATTTTCAAGAGGGGGTATGAATAATATCGGGCACAAGTGTATATATATATATATATATATATATTATTTTTATACGTATTCCACACACACACACACACACACACACACACATATATATATATATATATATATATATATATATATATATATATACAAACTTCTTAAATAAGCAAAAAATACATCTTGAATAAAACCATAAAACGTAAAGGTAAAAATACAGTAAAAAAAAAAAACCTTCATAAAAATGCGTATAAAAACGTAAGTAATGAAAACGCACGTCTATTAGTCTCATCGAGTAATGCTTATAAAGTTTAAAGATGCTAAATGCAAAATCCACTTCTATAAATGCCTGCTATTTTTATGCCTTTGCTTATTTACTGAATAATGTTGAGTTTTTCGTTTTGGGCTTTTAGGACATGCCAACAATTCTTCGATTTCTTTTGATGGTTTTATAAATGGGAGACTATTTCGAGAAATTGATTAGAGTCGATGGTTCTTTTGATGGAGGTTCTCCTTGTTTCGATGATGGGAAGGAGGAGGATAGTATTAAACGGTAAAGAATTTGGGGACAGGGAAGAAGAGTCAATATAGATGGGATATTATGATGAGAAAGGGAAAAGAAACAAAAGCGTGAAAAAAAGAAGCAGAAAGAGAAATAGAGAAAAACATCAGTGAAAAGTATAACGAAAGCGTGAAAAAGAGAACGAGAAAGAATGGTAAATTAATAGGATAAGGAATTATAGAAACAGAGTGGGAGAGAGAAAGAGTAACTGAAAGTGTTAGATAAAAGGAGAGAGGGAGAGAAAGAGGAAAGGAATGAGACAAAGAGAGAGGGGGATAATAAAGTGGTTGAGAGTAAGAAAGGTGGAGGAAAGATAAAGAGAAAGGCGGATACATATTTATAAAGCTACGAAATATGTAAAGGAGTAGAAGAAAAAAAAAACGAATAAAAATCAAAAAAATATCCTGGGTTAGTTCTTAAGTAACGCTTTTTATTTGTTTTTAACAAAGAAAGTAGAAGAGTTATGAAGACGAGAGTGGTACCATTTTAAACGAACGACCTATCTGACCGATAATTTGTTTTTCTACATAGTCATTACCATTTTCAATTCACTTTTGTAAGTGATAAACGATAGCTGTGCATATGTGTCCGGAGCGTAACTTTGCCATACGAGGATCGTTCCAAAAATGAGCGTCCTATGTTTTACTCAAAAAGTTGGAGACCTATGAAGAAAGGAGTGAAACCTTTAAAACTAGTGGGCCGTATGCTCTAGAATTTATTTCTCTACATAGTCAGCACTATGCTTAATGCACTTTCGACAGGTATACAATGACACCTGTTTGCTTCTGATACATGTCTATGGCAGATTTGTTTTCTTAGAGTTTCACACCGTCAATATCTGCAACAGAGAGATGAAACTTCCACGTCATTAATGCGTAAATCTAATCATCATACCAATGTATTTTTTTTGTTTTTTTAGTCTCCCTCTGATATTTCGGGCGGAAAAAAGAATAGGAGGCATTGCATTTAGAACGTCATCGGTTATAAAAAGTAGAATGAGGAAAAAAATAAAAAAGAATTTAATGAAATTATAGAAGGGACGTAAGAGTAAAAAGATGTAAGGAATGAAAATTAAAGTGAAAAAGGAAAGATCAAATGAACGTCAGAAAGAAAACAGCAGTAATGAAAGGAAACAAAAAAAAAACAGATTAAGAAAATCAAATGAAAGAAAGTAAAACAAAATTTTAAAGAAGGAAAAGAAAAATGGAAATCAAAAACTGAAAAAAAACAACGAAGGGGAACAAATAAAGATTGAGATTTTTTTTTGACTTGCGTGACGTCATTATAAAAAGTTAACAAAGAAACAGAAATAAGATGGGAGAAAAAGCAAAATAGATTTAAAAAAAAAAGGACAAAAGAAATGACATAGAAAGTACAACACGAAATAAAGAATTGAAATTATACGAAATGAAAGAAGAGAAATTAACGGGTAAGAAGTACAATTAAAGTGGATTAATATTTAATTATTTACATAAGTGATTAACTGAAGATGATTTCTAGCAGGATTGAAACCATTTAGCGTTTACTTTAGGTTATTTTCGTAAAACAATGTCATTTTGATATCAAAACAAAAGGAATTGAAAACATGAATAAAATAACAATAGAATGTTCTGTCACTTTTTATTTACACAAATCTGTTGGAATGTGAAATTACCGTTTATATATATATATATATATATATATATATATATATATATATATATATATATATATATATATATATATCCATTCACGTGAAATCACCTTTTTCTTCACGATATTCATTCTGCTTCACTTTTTGTTATCAAGTAAGATCTTTGACTTACTTGCAGTTTCATCAAATACTTTTGCATGCAAAATCCGATCCCGCATTAATTCCTACCCTCTGATGAGAAGGAAAGTATTTCTTCGAACTCCGTGGACTAAGGACTATCCATTTATTAAGTGCTTTCTTTTTCAGATTAAATATGGTTTTAACTCTTTTTCAAAGTGTTTTTAACATGTTTTATTAACTATAACTCAGCGATTCCACACACACACACACACACATATACACACACACATACACACACACATACACACACACACACACACATATATATACACACACACATACACACACATACACACACACACACACACACACACACACACACATATATATATATATATAATAAAAGAACCTGATAAAGCTATATTAGTAAAGCAAATCTATCAAGATAATAAAAGCTCAACACGGTTACAAGGAGCAAATTATGTATTAACATAATAGATGGGGAATAAAAGTAACAGAGAACTTTATTGATCAATTAGAACAGAAATGAGGAAAAAGTGCAAAACCTCTTTAGATCATGTCATTTGGAAGCAAAATGCTTTTCACTAGAAGGAAAAGAAACGCTGGCATTATACAGATATAAGATGGTACAAAATACACTGGACATAAAAAACATTTTCATTAGAAATTAAATACAAATATATCACCATGTCTTATCGCAATAGAAATCAACCCACCGCATGGCGGTGCTGTTTGCCTCCTTAAGGTCTTAGTTTGAGCAATGAGGACCTAATCGGCAATTTTCCCTAAGGTGGTGCATCGTTTTTACCTCTCCACATGGACATAAAGGTGAGGTGTCTAAGCCCCACTTGTGGAGATTGTCTTTTGTTTTGCCTACTTTGGCTCTGGCTCTACTTAGAGTCACCCAGTTTTTTCTACCAAGGCTTGAACCCTGGGAGAGTGTTTCTTTTGGGTCTGGTAGGGCTTCATTTTTATTACTGCTGTTATAGTCTCGCCATCGTTCCATCCTATAGGAATCAGCTTGCCTGTGATCGATTTCCTCAATATTGATGAAGCTACTGCGATATTTTAGTCTTTGACTCACTGATTGGTGGCCAAACAGTGAGTTCCTGTGGTCATTAAGCTGTTTGTACCGTTCTACTCTGGTGATGACTTCTCGCCTGATATGTGGTGGTGGAATACCAGTTAGGCAGTAGAGAGCTGGCAAGGTAGTTGGTCTTAGGCACTAGTTATGGTCCAGTATGCCTTGTTCAGCTCTACATCAATTTTATGGGCATGGCATGATCTTGCCCATAACTGGGGCACAATATTTAGCTGTAGAATGGCACAGTGCGAGAGCTGTTTGCCTCAGTGTTTTGGGGTCGGCAGCCCAATTGCTGGTGGCAAGCTTACTGAGACGGCTGTTTCGTGATGACAGCTTGCCTTTCAAATTGGTAATGTGTTTTCTAAAAGAGAGTGTTCTGTCCAGAGTTACCCCCAGGTAGACTGGGAAAAGTTGATGTGTAAGCATGTTGTCATTCCACATGACTCTTAGTCTCCGATTTGCTTGGTGATTATTAAGATGAAAGGCGCAAACCTGGGTCTTGTTTGGGTTTGCATTTAAGTATCACTTTTTGTAGTACCTAGAGAGAGTGGCTAAGGCATCAGAGAGTCTTTCTTCTGTGATGTCAAAACTATTTGTCTGGGTGGCGATGCATAGGTCATCAGCATATATATATTGTATATTTGGGTATTGTGGTTGGTCGTTAGTGTAGATATTGAATAGGGTTGGAGCCAAAACTAAACCTTGTGGGAGACCATTGGTTTGGATAAGCCATCTACTCTTTTTGCCATCCATCTCAACATGAAAACGCCGATTACTAAGTAGGTATCCAATTATGCTCACCAATGCTGAGTTTGTATCATTTGGGATATTTTTAGTATGAGTGCCCTATGGTTGACAGTGTCATAGGCTGCTGTAAGGTCTACAAACTCAGTGCCTGTTATTTTTTGGTCTC
Source organism: Euprymna scolopes (assembly GCF_053919585.1). Classification (NCBI taxonomy): domain Eukaryota; kingdom Metazoa; phylum Mollusca; class Cephalopoda; order Sepiida; family Sepiolidae; genus Euprymna; species Euprymna scolopes. The sequence continues at coordinate 31,760,743 of NC_136488.1, forward strand.
AAATCCATCCTCAGTGAATTGGGTCAGGTTTAAAATCTGGCTACATGACCGACCTGGTCTAAAGCCAGCTTGGTCAACTGAGAGTTGTTCTTCCACTGTTTCTGTTATTCTGGCAAGTATTATGCGCTTATATAGTTTATAGAGAATGCACAGTAGGGAGATAGGTCGGTAGCTCTTAGGTGATGTGGGGTCTTTTCCAGGTTTTAGAATGGCTACTACTCTTGTCTTTTTCCAGATTTTAGGGAGTTTGAGGGATGGCGCACAGTTATTTATTAGGGCCAGTAACCACTTTCTTACAGTTGTTCCAAAGTATGTTACCATCTCTGCCTTTTCATTTTTTAGTTGAGATATGTTACCATCTCTGCCTTTTCATTTTTTAGTTGAGATATGTTACCATCTCTGCCTTTTCATTTTTTAGTTGAGATATGTTACCATCTCTGCCTTTTCATTTTTTAGTTGAGATATGTTACCATCTCTGCCTTTTCATTTTTTAGTTGAGATATTGCTGCGGTTATTTCGGCTTCTGAGAATGGTTCTAGATGGGCATTGATGTTTTGCATGACGTGGCTAAGTTCAACTTTCATTCTCTTTTTCTGTCCTCTTTCTTTTTGTTGCGGTTTGCCATTCAGTAGCAGCTGATGGGCTACTTGGTTGGGTGTCACGGCAGCAATTCGGAACTGATATATATATATATATATATATATATATAAATATATATATATATATATATATATATAAATATATATATATATTTATATTTATATATATATATTTATATTTATTTATATTTATATATATATATTTATATTTATATATATTTATATATATATATTTTTATATTTATATATATATATAAATATATATAAATATATATACATAAATATATATAAATATAAATATATATATATATATAAGAGATCTTGATATAGATATCTAAAACGGTTCTAATTATCCGACTTGAAACCTACAGTACTAATGACTTATCTTATCTAACTACTTTCTGTACACAAATGCAATATATATATATATATATATATATATATATATATATATATATATATATATATATACTAGTGGGGGTACCCGGCGTTGCCCGTGTGTGGAGTGCTGGTGCGAATAAAAACAACAGTTCAGACATTCTTATTAAACAAATCATTTTATTTTACATATAAGGGCGGGGGGGGGGGTGATGTACCAAAAAGATATTTTCCATTATATATTAGAGAAAAAAATGTATTTTCAATATAAATCGATTTAAAAGTGATAAAGTATCGAACATTTCATGAAAATCTGACCATTAGTGAATCTTAGTTAGATTTATTAAACACTAGCTAGGGGTACCCGGCATTGCCCGGGTGTTTGAGGGGGGGTTAAAAAGTAAGTATGAGGATCGAACCCGAACCCTTGAGGCAAAGTTGTAAATTAAAGTGTGAAAAAACAAACGTGCGATGTTAACCATTGCCCCACCGCGAGATGATAACGTAAACGCGTTTGAATTTATTTAATTAGTTGGATTTAGCAGGTGCCCGTTTTAAACGAGGCAAAGGTTTTACTGCGGAATCGTATTCATTTACTGCTGAACGGTTCCCACCCCCCCCGAAGATGTTATAGGAAAAACACTAAGCCACATGCGGCGAGCGACAAATATGGAATATTTATCTTCCCGAAATCGAGCAAATTAAATAGACAGGCGAGCTTCGTTGTTAACTGTGAGATATTACGATTTGTATGTGATATAAAAAGTTTTAAAAGTTGTTAAGCGAGCGACCGCTTCTCTGAAAGCAGCCTTTTGTAGACACACAGAAAAAGCGAACACACATACATACATTTTCGCTTTTATATTTATAGATTTCTGTAGAAATATATTTTCTTATAATATATATGAATCCTTATTTAAAAAGCTCAATGTAATATTGTTCTCTCTCTTTCTCTCTCTCAATATATATATATATATATATATATATATATATATATATATATATATATATATTTACAGAAAGATTTTAGATAGGACAAGTCATTGGTAGCGTCGGTTTAAAACCCGATAACTAGGACCATTTTCGATACCCATATCAATCTCTCTCCAGCCAATACTCGTCATGGATGGTCCTAATTATCGAGTTTGAAAACGTCGGTACAAATGACTTGTCCCATCTAAAAACTGTTTGCAAACAAAATATAAATATTCTAATTTTAGTATTTTCCTTATAATTGAGCACTCTGCTGGATTTTTTGTTTTATATATATATATATATATATATATATACATACAGAGAGAGAGAGAGAGAGAGAGAGACTTGTATGCAATATACTGAGTTCGTGTAATCCATTAAATTTTCATATACCAATAAGTTTTAAGCCAAAAAGAGATGACTTAAAAGTAAGCTACAAAATGATCATATTTCATAATTGAGCATTAATATACTATGAAAGCAAAATCAAGACTTCAAAAAAGGTGTTGATAGCAGCAAAAAGTGTATTTCATTTTACATTACAATTGTTTTCATGCACGGTCGACAATTTCAAACATTATATCGTTTAAAAATTTTCAAAAACCAGGATTTCTTCAGATTTTATGAATAGAAACACTCTTGACAATAAAACATTGTTTAAAGAAAAGGAAAAGAAACATTTCCTTTACGGAAAAAGAAGCATGTGCGAAATATTTCAATCACGGGTAAATATTCACAAATAAATAAAAAGGTGGCTTTGTAGCTGGGTTCTAGTCCCATGACGGGAATATATATATATATATATATATATATATTGAAACGAGAAACAACTTATTGAGCTTTGAAACAATTTGGATAATGTTATCAGGTTGACAAGTAAGTTCTTGCGGTTTTTAACTTTTAAATCCAGATGAATATTTCTCGATCCAAATAAAAAAAAAATCATTGATCCAAATAAGCACCATCAGCATCAATACACATTTGCCAACGCAAAGCAAGTGTATTTATGCCACTAATGTAAAAATCTTGCCTTCTGGTAGCGATGAAGGCGTTTTTATTATGGCTAAAGTTTCTTGAAGCATTTTCCATGAATGTCAAGTTGCTTGAAAAAGTGGTAGTCGGTAGGTATGACGTTTGGAAATTATGGCCGATGAAGCAGAGTTTCTCATCCCAATTCACTCAACTTCTGCAGGATTAGTTTAGCAACAAGCGGTCGGGCATTGTTGTGGAGGAGAATTGAGCCTTTTCTATTAACTAATGCTGGGTGTTGTTGTCGAAGTTTCTGGTGCATTTCATCCATTTCTTGACAGTACTTCTCCGCCGTAAGGGTTTCACTTGCATTTAAAAAAATGTGGATGAAACCGGTCGCAGACCATCGAATTTTCATCATAACCTTTTTCTGATACAACTCTGGCATATGAAAATGGTATGAAACTTCGTAAGCATCTAAGCATTTAGCTGAGCGTCGACAGTTATCGTAAAAAAAGAACACTTTTATCGCAAATCACAACGCGGTCGAGAAACAAGTCGTTTATGTTGTGTAAAAGAAGGAAAGATCACCGTCCATAATGTGGCGTTCCTTTTAGTTGTTGCTCAATTCATGAGGCACCTATTTATCAAGTTTTTGTTAGTTCAATCTCTATTAAGTGATTGGAAATCGTCATATACGTTAGTTCTAATTCAGAAGCAATTTCTCGGACAGCTGTGGGTGGACTGACTTCACGCAAGGCTCTATACTAATCGTTGCCAACATCCGATAGCCACCCACTACGCTCATGATCATCATTTTCAAGACTCATCTCCGCCACGACATTTTAAACCATCATTGTACTATGCGTTCAGTAGTAGTTCTTGTGCCAAAGTCTTTGTTGATATTATGAGCTGTTTCAGCAGCTTTTCGGCCTAGCTTGGATTGTATTCAACATTCTGAAAAAAACATAATTGTTTCAAAACAAATGTAATTTAAAAGTTAGATAAAGCGAAAACGCTCTTTAAAATGATACATAAAGTAAAAAAATATTATAACGGAAACTTATTTGAAAATACATCATTTGAAGTAAAAATTAAAAATTCTGCAAGAACTTTTTTTTCAATCTAATATAAGGGATATATATTTGAAAATTATATATTTCAATATAAACACAGAAATTTATATTATGTGTTTGTATGTAAAAAGGGTCCATTTAAAACTCTTTAAAATGTTTCAGATAGATATATTTGCATTCATAAGCCAATAAACATATCGATATTTGTGATCGATTATTCAAACTTTTGTTATATAATAACGTTTATGTGTAAATTACATCTTATATAAAACTATCACAAATCAATCAACCGGTGACTTTTCCCACGAAACCTTTACCTTCCCGTACCGACAGGGACATATTTATTTGGCCACAAGATTGATTAACCTCTTGGTATGTTGGTAAACGATATCTCAATTTATTAATTACACGTTTTTCATGACAGTAAATGTATTAATGCTCGGACCGATCGAAATATCTCGTTAAAAATGAGAACTACATAAACAAAAAGAGATGGATGACGAGTATTTGAACATTGGTTTCTGTGTTTTTTCTCTCGGTCAATTGACCAATCGATTGATCGAAAAAAACAATCACTGTACACCATCGCTCATCTTTCATATGTTTATCGACTATAACGTTAGAAATGCAGAGATTTTAAGTGTAATGGATCAGGGATTTCAAATCCCTAATCCAATTTTAATTGAGCTGCGAAAAGCATTCATAGAATCATAAAAAAGAAATTATATTTTCATATCTAAATTAAAAACAATATACATTTGATTTTGATGGCATTGAATGACACATAGAATTGAATTTGAAATGTGTAAAGAATAACAAAACGATACATAAAAACAAATATATCTTTGGCTTGTAGGAAATATTTTTGAGAAAACTAAACATATTACACAGAATATGAAGTAATTTATCTCTTTATTTATTTGAAGTTGGTATGCGAATATGATTTTATATGTGTATGTGCAGGATTCATATCTGAACTAATAAATCGAGTATCATTTGTTTTTCAATACATATACTACAGGGTAAAACGATAAAATGATCGCCGTAAAAAAACAACACTATGTCTTTATTTTAAAACTTTTATTGAATAGATCTATTTAGGTAACTTGAGTATGTAATAGAGCTGATATCTATTTAATGTAGTCGTCCCTAGTCTGAATCATCGCCTCGATACGGGTTCGGAAATACCTTTTCCACAAGCGCCGGCAGAAGCCCGGCGAATACTCGGCAGATGGCGGCGATCAGGCTGGCTTTGGTGTTGAGAGAGGTCATGTTGGTGATGTTCTCGTCGTATGATCAAACAAAGTTGTCAAGTGCGTTCAGGTCGGGGGAAGATGATAGGGCAGTGAGAGAAGAGTACAAAGTCGAAGTATTTCTGAATTTAAGCCTGGGTCGTTTTGGACTTGTGAGCCAGCACCGAATCCTGTTGCAACACCCAGCGTCTGCAAGCGGCCATCTGATTGCAAGAAGGAATCACCACACTCTTCAGCACATTCAGGTACACTTTGGTGTTGACTTTCAAGCCGACTTCGAAGTCATGAAGTGGCATAATGTGGCCCTCACTTGAAATCACATCAAAGACCATAACCGTATCCGGAAACTTTGTGTTCATAAGCCTAGGCATGTCCTCAAACGTTGAATCGTCCGTATTTTTTATGTTGCGCTTGCTGGCAATGTTGTCATATATTGGATCGCTGTACACGAGGTGCACAGCGACGCATCTCCGAATTCGCTCGTTGATCATTGTTTTAACTTTCAAGCATGATAGCAGGCATTGTACACAACAGGCCAACTATTAGATGATCTACGATAATAAAAGAAAACCATTTTTTATCAAAAAGGAAATGGAATAATGTGCTCTGTTTTAGGCCGATAAGTTTGTGTAAGTATGTAGAGCAAGTATACTCTACCTAGGCCTGCATCCGGAAAAGCAACTCCAACTTCGATCTATATAACCACAGAAGATGCAGAACTACATGTAGAACGCCATTGTTACAGACTATTGTCTATGACTCAAAACGAGTAATGTGGTTTATATTTTTTTTAATTTAGTTTTACAATATGTTTAAAAAGAGAGTAGAATCACTTCGTTAAAATTGAGATATCTCTGACTTTTGTCATTTTTTTTAGAAATAGGTGTTACACATACACTAAACAATGCTAATTTTTCTGTGGTGTTTTGAAAAGATTTAGAGAGCATAATATGAGCACAAAAAAATTTGTAAGAGATTTTCCTTTCACATATATATTTCTCAGAAAAATTGAAAAGCATTATTATGTCTATTCAGAATAATTTGTAGCGACATGTGCCATGTATTCTACACGGCCTCAGAAGCCGTAACCGTCATTTTATTGATGCATGGGCATTTAGGTTAAATGTTTAAAATAATTCAGTTGATATAATTATTTCACAAAGATTACTTCGTTAACATTTTCTGTTGCTAGACATACGACTTTCGTACAGCTACGCCTATATCTCTATGCACCTGATGTAAATATCTGCATCGAATTTAGATCTAAATATTTATATAGTATAACTTAGTTATTGCTACTGACAATAATTTGCTTCCATAACTCTTGTTACAACGATGATATACACAGAGTATCCGTAATGGGCCGTGTTATGAAATAATCTCGTCTGGATAGACGTAAATTTTGCACAACCTGGTGAGGTGTTTCAGTTGCTCCACAGAATCTGCATGATTTTGTCTCGCATTTCAACTTTTTGCGACAAGACATGGTCCACTTTTTATTTTGAAAGGGTAGTAATTGACGCTCTTGTGTATTATGTGTTTGATGTTAAACTCGTGTATATGTTGGAAACTGGTTTCTTCGTGAAAATACGGGGCTTGTATGTTGTTGTTTTTTTACATAGGCATAACCACTTATCAAGACTCAGATACCACTTGGGGATAAGAGTTTAGAGTGTACAGTAGTCAATTGGACAATATAGTAATCGTTAGTAATGTAAATTCAGTAAATTTCCACAAATGCAGTATTGACGCTTGTAAATAAAGAATTTGAACCTGCTCATCAAGAACTTGTTTACGTTGGCCTTTAAGAAAATCAGATTGTAGTCACCTGGAAAGCAGGAAAACAGAAGATAATTCCACAGGCGTGCAGTTCTAAGAAAGTTCTGGAATCTACGTTAAGGTTTAGGCACAGATAAAGAGTAGGGGGAATTATTGATAGTGTTTTCAGCTAGACGAGTGTTTCATGCATTATAATTTTGAAAGTTTGGCGGGGGGCCATAGATTGAAGCTCAGTCGAGCACTTTCCATGAAATTAACGATAAAGCAGAGACTAAATCGCAACATCTCTTCTGTGAGATAGAGGTTGCAGGGAAGAGAAAAGGGCATCTACGAGGCTCGAAGTCTATTTTGAACTCTATCAAGGCAGGACAAGTCCTTTCTAGCAGCTCCTGTCCAGATGTGGCAACAGTACTCCATCTGGCTCTTATACAGATAGAAATTGCATCAGCAGTGAGATATCTATTGGATCGATTAAAAGATCCCACCATTTTTCCAGCGGCCTTGGCAACAGATTTGATGTACGTGTTCCATTTAAGATCTGAAGTAAAGGTCAAGCCCAGAAGCTTGTCAAAACATGATGCCCTCCCCAAGACGAGAGCACTTCATTTCAATTGATGCCAGATGGGGATCAGAACGTTGATGATGCAAGCATAGAAGCTTGGTTTTAGATGCATTAAAAGTAACCAGACACTTATTTCCCCATTGTATCACGTGCTCAAGATCAGATGAGAGAGAATCGGAGAGTACTTGGTCTTTTACGGTCTTAGATGCGCTACCATAGATGGTAGTGTCATCAGCATAAATGTGTACGAATGATGTAAGGATGTGATTTGGAAGATCATTAATGTAGATCAGGAAAAGAGTTGGGCCCAGGATGGACCCCTGAAGGACTCCAGCATTAATACTGTGTTACATTAGTTATATGACGGTTTCTTTACAAGAGATTTTAACATGATTGTTTTGAAGTCCAATTTTGAGCCGTTTTCATAAATAACAAAATGGCTCCCAGTTTTTAAATGTTATTACCAACTTTTATTGTGTTATGTCACTATACACTGTACAAATTTAGTAACCTTTATCTTCGAGTGACTTTTCGGTCTATGTAAGCGGCGATTTGTTAGTGCATGAAAATACGTCTGCACTTTGATTTTTAGTTATAGTTTGGTTTCTTCATTAACGACAAAACAACTGTCTGTTTATTCTAACGACGTGGAGTGAAGCATCAATGAGAAATATTGAAAGCAATGCACATCAAATTTAAACAATCTCAACAAAATAAGGCGTAAAGTATCCTTTCCAATTCGAAACTGTTTATAAAAAGCATCATCTTTCCAGATTCGAACAAGTCTAAGTATGATTCAGATTGGGTGATATCACGCAACATCATCTAATTGAAATTTTATTTCGCTTCTGAATGTTGAGTTACATTTCAAGGTTCAAATTCTTTATTTACAAGCGTCATTACCGCATTTGTATGTAACTATATACACATGGGTTATAATCTTTACAAAATATTACTGAAAGTTGTTTAATAGCTTGAAACATAGATGGCAGTTGTAAAATGTTCCATTTATTAAGAGATTTTTTATGATTTGAATTATTGAGACTACTGTTCTCATCTTCAGTATTATTCTTAGAACATTTCAGCCAATGAAACCTCCGACCTTCTTTCGATATATCTAGTCGAACTGGAATTTTTTCTTGGGAATATGTACGGACTTTCGAACGAAAGCCTTTATTTAATCCACAGGATAGCATGCTCGCATACACTCCGACATGACCGGGGAGAATTAATTAATGTGCAGTTGTATTCTTAATATCGTCTGCACTGATAATTTACCTTTCAACCTCTGGAAGAGTATCGATTAGAACATGATTTTCATTAATGCTCTTGTTGTGCTGGTGAATCTGTGTCTAATTTGAAGGTTCTTGATAAATTGCAGAAGTGTATCTAATTTGATTAACTCCACACTTTTGCACTGCAAGCTCACACATTTTACTAGTCTCGGCCTTTTCTGCAAATACTATTTTGGCATGTATTTTTCAAAATTGTAAGATATATTGTTCCAGGTCGTTTGACACGCTGATGTAGATTTCTCCACCAATTCGTTGTTTTAATACCTCGTTGTAATACAGCCTCATATTCTTGTAGCTTCTTTCCAAGCACTTCAAGGTTGTGAAACACTCTTCCTGCTTAATAATGAGTGAGACAGAAACGCCTAGCTGAACTTTGCCACACATTTCGTGGTCTATGAACTTGTGTGTGGCCTGGCGATATCCTGCTGAAAACGAAAACTTTCCTTTTTCTCTGATCTCACATGGGCAACCGGGCCTGCAGCTTTTTCAACGTTTCAACATAAGGGTCAGAGTTAATAACCAAACTCGCTTCCAAAACATCTAAGAGAATATTGCCTTCTTGTCCCATAAGACTGTACACATAACTTTTTTCGCAGATGTTTGCGTCTTTAACTTCTTTGCTGGGGAGCGTGTGGTGCGATTCCACAGACTGCCGTTTGACCCCCGGCTCGTAGCGATTACTCCACTTCTCGTCACCAGTGGTAGTGCGATCCAAGAATTCATCACCTTCGGTTCCGTACTGACTCAACAAGTCCTGCCAGACACCCCGTCGATGGTCTTATTGCTCCTGTATGAGTATTCGAGGAATCCACATAGCACACACTTTACTGTATCATAGGAGTTGACAACGTCGTTTCCAATGCACTGATACCCACATTAAATTCTACACGCAATTCGTTCGCCGTTAACCGCTGATCAACTCGGATAGAATTGGCCGAGATGCGCAATGTTTGTTAGAGTGGTGGCTGCGCATGAGCTTAACTTGTCTCTCTGAAATCGACGAAACCATTTCATAACTGTGCTGACATTAACTATATTAGCTTTGTAAACGTTCAACAGGCGTCGAAGAATGCTGATCAATAAAATGTATAGACGAATTCATTGACGCATCACTGCTTTTGACGCACATACATGTCAAAGGATGAAATTTTGGAACATCATACCGTCAATATCCACAACAGATACATGAAAAATTCAGTTCTTAAATGCATAAGTTCAGTCATCATAACAATCCAAGTTGTGATACATTCAGATATTTTCTGGCGGAATAACAAAATAGGAAGCATTACTTTTGGAACGTATACATATATTATTATTTTATGTACCTATATTAAAGTTTATGCATTTATTTTGAATATTTACATGAACAGTACTTGATACGTGAGTAGAACTCAGTAGTAAGTTTTGAAAATATATAATCGATAAAATTAAGAGAATGTGTGTGAGGATAATTCTCAACCTATACACTCAACGAATTTGAAATTTCCAACAGACTTGAAATTTCTGTCTTCAGGATTTGGTTTCGATTTCAACTCGAGTATTTTTCCTTTTTTTTTTTTTACTTGAAAGAAGTGAACTCTTACTCTTTAGAAAAACCTAAAACTCGCATGCACATGTCTCAGTTTTAGCATGAATTAAGATATAATATTTATGAGAATATACGAGTTGGCAACGCCAGACGGCTTGCTAGTATATATATATATATATATATATATATATATATATATATATATATATATATATATAAAATTTAAAGGAGATTAGAACAATAGTCTAAAGAGCTGAGTGTATTTTAATGTAACAGTGAAATTACTAGTTTAATTAAAATACAGGAAATAGAAAGTGCTCGTTGTAATTTAGTTGTCAATCACATTACTTAATATATATATATATATATATATATATATATATATATATATATATATATATATATATATATAAAGCTGCACGGAATTTTCCGCATTTGATGCTAGTTTGAACGAGTAGTAAACGCGGAAAATTCTGTGTCGCTTAATTGTCGTATATATATATATATATATATATATATATATATATATATATATATATATATATATTGTGTACAGAAAGTTGTTAGTTGAGACAGGTCATTGGTACCGTCGGTTTCAAGCCCGATAATAAGGCCCGTTTAAGGTATCCTTATCAAGCTCTCTTCAGCCAATATTCGTCTATCTTATAACCGGAAGTGTGAAGTATATATACCTCGCGAATCCACGTTCAAATCTCGTTTTGTTTAATCCCCCCCCTTTTTTTTTTTTTATCTATCTATATCTATCTATCTATCTATATATATATATATATATATATATATATATATATATATATATATATATATATCGGGTAATGTAATACCTAATTTTCAACTTTGAATTATTTAAATTTAAGATCTAATTTCGAAAAAATGTTTTTTTTATATGAATCGATTTTAATTTGAACCCCATTTAATTTTAAAATCTCTTTCCTTATGTATAAAAACTTTAAAATCTGTATTGGTATCGGTTAAAAACTTAAAAATTCGTTTAATTATATCGAACATTTAAAAATTTCCAAAGATACGTTTAAAGTTTTAAAAAAATATATTTTTAATTATATCGAATCACGTTTAAAAATTTCGAAATACGTTTAAAAATTATTTTTTAAAAACCCAAATCTTTCAAGGTTTGGGGAAGTGAGTATTTATCTATCCTAAGTTATTTCCCTAGTTTATTAACATTATTATATTTTTCTATAGTTTTAAATTCGAAATAGATTATAAATTACATTTATAAAATATAATATATATATATATGACATTAATTAAAAATCTATAATATAATTGCGATTTAAATCTAAGTTTACCGACTAATTATTTATGTATTTACAATTTTTTTTCCTTATATATATATATATATATATATAAAAACAACATCTAAGTGTTGTTCTTTTCATTGATCCAATTTATTAGGAGACCCTTCCTTCTATGTATGCAACTTTTCAAAGCTTCACTCCTCACATTTAAACATTTTATTTTTGGGTCATGAATGGACCGGAGCATCAGGTTTGTGCATTAATTAATATTTACTATTCCATAGCTAGCTGTACCATATACTGTCACGAGTAGTCTAGTATGTATATATATATATATATATATATATATATATATATATATATATATATATAATTATTTTCTACTATAATAATTAAATACCTACAGACACTAGTGCTTCATCCTTTCGGGAATCTTCAGTGCAGGGTGTCACGATTACTACCAGTCGAACGATTCGAACCCCGCATCACGAGACATCTCTGGCTCGATTAGCGGAGACCGTATCCATTCGGCTACCATTAACCGCTTGAAATAACGTTGAATTTTAAACATGTTAATTTTTAAGTGTTCATTTACGTCAGGCAGACAGTGATCTATACGATGATCTACGCATAAACAGGACTATAAATATGAAGTAGATTTTTTTCTCGTTATTACGTTGATACTAACAGGCTTGTTTTTCTATGAAAAAATTATTAAAACGAACTTGCTAACATGCTCAGTCATAGACATGTAAGCGACTACATGAAGGTTCACTAATTTGAATACTTCTTCGAAAAACGAGGGTTAATGAAGTACATATTCTTAGTTTATGGTTTCTTATTAGATAATTTGTTTTATTTCACTATTACGCTTAATTGCATGCATTAATAGTTTCTACATTCCGAATGTAGAATTTAAGATGAATACGTTCTTTCACCCGAAAATATTTGTACATTTTTATCTATATATATATATAACTGCTTTATCATTCTCTGTGCGAAATGTCTCTTCAAAACACCTCCCCGAATATTTAGCCTGTAGAGTTGAAGTTTCATACATGGTTATTTTGTCATGTAGCACACTTTACTCTTTAGGCGCCAAAATTTAAAGAAATAGTTAGTCTTAGAATGGTAAGTGGAATAAAGTATTTGTCCTGCATGCACAAAATTAGATATTCCTAGTTCACAGTCGCTTAACTTTTAATCTTCCTTATCTGTTGGTAGCTCAGACAGTAACGACGCTGGAAAGATGATTAACATCTATATTTTGAGTGATAAATGTTCTTGTTTTTTATCTAACAGATAATATCAGGGGTATATTGTTCTTATTTTTTAATGACTACTATATAATGCATTGGAATCAATAGAGAATTTATTTTCTTAATAATAACTAGAAGATCTGTAGGATATAAAGCATAATATTTATGCGTTTTTAGGACCAGACAACGCCGGGCGGTCTGCTAGTATATATATATATATATATATATATATATATATATATATATATATATATATGTATGTATATGTATATAAATGTAGTTGATTTTGAAGGAGGAACTATAATCTTTATTCAATTTAAGTAAGCAAAATTACCATAAGTCGCTACAATAAGTTTACTGTTGCAGTGTAAAAATGCATCTCCATTTGAGACCAGCGATTCAAAGGGCAATTATCTTTACTTGAATTGAATAATAATAATAATAATAATAATAATAATAATAATAATAATAATAATAATAAAATAATATATATATATATATATATATATATATATATATATATATATATATATATATATATATATATATATATTAATTGAGACTATCACCAACCTCGTGGGAATGTTTAATTAATTTTGTTTTTATTTAATTTGGAGTATTCTTAACCACACACACACACACACACACATATATATATATGTGTGTGTGTGTATATGTATGTATATATGTATATATATATATATATATATATATATATATATATATATAATGCAAGTTTAAAAATTATTGGAAGAAGCTTAAAATCAAGTCTGTTGCCAAGGTCGCTGGAAAGATGGTGGGATCCTTCTACCGCTCCAGAAGATATCTCACTACTGATGCAATTCTCTATCTATATAAAAACAAAGTACGTCGAAGGATGGAATACTGTTGCCATATCTGGGCAGGAACTGCTAAAAACAGCCTATCCTACCTTGACAGAGTACAAAATAGACTTCGTGGCTTAGTGGAGATGCCCTTTTCTCTACCCTGCCACCTGTCTCCCACAAAAGAGACGTTGCGAGCCTATCCTTGTTTTATCGTTATTTCCATGGCAGGTGCTCGTCTGAACTCCAATCTCTGGTCCCCTCCATCGCCAATCTTTCACGAAAAACACCCGTCTAGCTGAATCCACTGTGAAAAATTTCCCCCACTCTATATCTGTGCCTAAATCAAAACGCGGATTCCATGAACAAAGCTTCTTTCTTAGAACTGCACGCCTGTGGAACTGTTCCGTCTGCCTGCTTCCCTCCGGACTACAACTTGGATGTCTTCAAGTCCAATGTTAACAAATTCCTAATGAACTGCCCCCTTAATTAAACACTTCATCAAATCTCCACACTAACGTTATGTACTTGCAATAACCCTTATCCCTGAGTGGCTTCCGGGCCTTGATAAGTGGTGATCACTGTGTAAAAAAAAATAGAAATAAAGGATAATACTCAAAAAATATACTAAGAATTTCTATATATATTTTGAAGAAAACAAGGTTAAAAATTTTACACACACACACGCACACATATATATGCATATTCATTTATATACAAACATATATGCGTGTATATATATGTTTATGAAATATTAGCGTACAACAATATATATTTCTATATATGTATATTTATTGATTTATTGTAAGAGAGCAAACTAATAAGATGACGATGGAGATAATTACTGATGTCGTGTAAGCGTTTCTAACCTCATCCTGTCGGCGATCTAAATTGCCATGAAATATTCAAAACGGAAAGATATGAATTATTGAAAAGAATCAATCGAGACTGTCTATGTGCCTTATTCGGTGAGAGTCAAGTAGGAAAGTACAAGGCGAAAACCTACAAATAAAAGAGAGAAGAGAGAAAAAAAATCATTATTTCTCGTTTTAAAGTTGAAAAAATTCATTTGACAAAGACAATGGTATAATTTCATGCCTGTTTATCAAGTGACCTTGAAGGCAAAGAAAGGAACTGAATTATTCCACTTTTGTTACCGCGCAAACCAGACGCTGAACGCAGCAAATCATTGTGATGAAAAGAAAAATAATCAAATCAAATGCGCATTATTGATACTAGCCAAAATATCCCGCCTAAAGGGCGACTTTTTGTCTAGCTTTGTTCAGGGGTAAGGTTTGGGGTTCTGCTTTATTTAAGTATCTTAATTAATACTGGTTCGTCCTTTGTAAGTCACACCGTAATATTTTTAATTATATTTGTTAGAAATGTTATTTTTTATTTATCTCATGTTCAATTCAATATATATTCAAAAAGGGAAAACATAAATTAAATAACATGAAACGTGTTTTCTAGTGCATTTCCTCAGATGGAAATACGGTAAGATAATTTTAAATAATTAAACTAGAAAAAAAACATTAATGCCGTGATTAATTTAAACATGAACCCCCGACTAACCCAATAATCAGTAAAAAATTATTCCTGTACATGTCGCCAAGTGCCGGAAAGTCTCTACTCAAATACGTTCTTTCCATTTACTGCTTGCCCTTAATAATAAACTTCCTGCTTCCTGTTCCTCAATAGGAACACATACAGAAATTCAAATATTATATGAACAACTATCTCGGTGCACAACTCCTCACTTAGAGTGCTCCTATTAACTCGATCCCTAATTTATAGAAGCCCTTTACCTTCTAGTAGCAATGTGTCTTGTTCCGAGTGAATATATGTTTTAAAAAGATATATTGTATACAACTATTTTTATTTTCAAAATCTACGCATGAAATCAATTATGCACTTATAAACAAAAACTGTAACTAAACTATCAGGGAGACCCGACATTGCTAGGGATCGAATGAGGATCATACTTCCAATACGTTTATTATTATCGGAATCTGTGAAATTATTTTATATTATGTCATGGATTAAAGTTTAACATTCAAAAGTCAAGTATCATGGTTCAATTGTGCTTTAAACAGAAACATTCTATCTTAGGGCGCCTCTGTATTATTAAGGAACCTACTGTTGATTTTGTCAAAAAAGTTATATAATGGCTTTTTCTTTACATAGGCATAACCACTTATCAAAGTTAGAGGCCACTCAAGAATAAGTGTTAAGAGTGTACATTAGTCAATTGGGCAATATAGTAATCGTTAGTAATGGAAATTCGGTAAATTTGTTAACTTAAGTGGAACGGCTCATCAATAACTTGTTTACATTGAACTTGAAGACAATCAGATTGTAGTCAGCTGGAAAGCAGGAAAACGGAAGAGAAGTCCACAGGCGTTCATGGAATCTTTGTTTAGGTTTAGGCACAGATAAAGAGTGGGGCGAATTATTGATAGTGTTTTCAGCTAGATGAGCGTTTTCTGAAAGTTTGGCGTGGGGTGCCATAAATTGACGCTCAGAATTAAAGTTTAAAAAGTAAAAGTCACGTTTAAATGTGTACTAAACAGAAACATTTGTTTCGAATGTGTCCTTATCTTTTCAAAGAACTCACCGTTGATTTTATACGCCTGGCCCTTCCGCTTGTGCGATAAAAAATTTCGTAAATGCACTTTATAAGGTCTTAACTTCAGAACCGGTCTGTTCCTTCTTTAATCCTATATATATACATATATACGTATGTATGTATATATATATATATATGTATATATATATATATATATATATATATATATATATAGTGTAGTCTTTGTATCACTGTACTTTCCTAGATGCATATATATAGAGAGAGAGCGAGAGAAGGGTAAAGAGTAAGAGATGAATCTTATATATGGATATATTATAGCCTGATAAAGATTCATCTCCGAAACTTTTAGGGTAAATCATATCCTTTTTTTATCGAATATCATATTTCCATGATTTACTGTGCTTCTGTCGGGTGGAGGCATTATTCATTTGCCCTGCATAACCGACTGTCTTCATAAGATTGGTGTTTTTCAATAAGGAAAAAAATAAAGTAAAAAACACAGAGAAAGCAACTCTTTTCTCATCCACCGGAAGTAAGGGGAGGACGTTTCGTGTACGGTGAGTGCACATTAGGGAATAAAGGGCGTGAGGGTAAAGAAGGGGAGTGAGAAATCGAAGAGATTAAACGTTGTCCAAAACATAAATTGTTATTCTATATTTCCATCTTATCGGTTGTCTTTTCGTTGTTACGGCATGCGAAACGTTTCATGTTTATGCAACGTCAAAATGCAATCCCATTAATACATAATGGCACATTGGATACGATTAATACGCATTTCACATTAACACAGATAGCTTGACAGCACGTGTTCTAAACTTGACTAGATTCACTATTACAAATTTTATACAATATATCGAATAGGGTTTGAACCCGGATAAACCGATTTCATAATGCACGAAGATGATTTAGATATTTTTAGATGTGAAATCATATATGATTATTTCCACACTTAAACATCGTCGCAGCTTAAAAAAACGCTGAAAGCCACAGACAGGTAGTTGAAAACTTTTTTTTTTTCATTGAAGACTTTATTTTTCGCCTTTATTTTTTAGCTCATCAGTTTAACATATTCAGGACGCGAAACCCAAGTCATCTGGATGCCTGGCGAGTATCCTACCACTTGAGGCAATTCTTTACTCTCATATTTTCTTCTCCAGAACTGCTAGACTTTGGAATTACCTTTCGTGTTCCTGATTCCCTGAGTGAACTGACATGCAGAAGTTCAAGTGTAATGTAAACAGACATCTTGTTACTCAGCACCCTACATAGTATACCTGCAAATTATGTCCCAGATAGTAACTCCCGACATCAAAGTGACATTGCGCCTTGTTTGGAGTGAAAATGCAATAAAAAAGAAAACGCCGCATAACAGAACATCTATTACCTAGCACAGATAAAGCAAATCTCGAAGAACTTCGATTGTGAAACCTACTTACTTTATTTCAACAAGGGTTATAGTAACCCAACTATTAAAGAACACAGGAAGACACAATTTGAATGAGGTATACGAAAAATATATAAGTGTACATGAATACATATAGGGAAAAAGAAACACAATTACAAACATGACAAAATGGGTACTCGGAAGCGTGGAATACAATAACAAAATAAAATAAAAGTTCATCTGACAATTTCCACGCATGCGCACAGAAAAGATACTGACTTCATATGAAGACAGTCTCAACAATTTCCATTAAGGAGAAGAGTTAAAAATCGGTCAACGTCCAATGTAATAAGTGAAGGTTGAGTTCGTAGATTCTTATATATATATATATATATATATATATATATATATATATATATATATATATATATATATATATATATATATATATATATATATACTAGCAAAAGTACCCGTCGTTGACTGGGTTAAACAACAGCCTACAGAAAATGGACTCTGATTTATTAAAGTACTAGCGGGGATACCCGGCGTTGCCCGGGTGTTTGGAGGTGTGTGTGGTGTTAAATAAAAAAGAAACCGAGGGTAGGATCGAACCCGAAACCCTGAGGCGAAGTTTGAAAATAAAATCGGCCAGCCAGAATGGGTTACTGAAAGATGTTTGAATTTATTTAAGTAAGAATCAAATTGACAGGTGCGCGCACGGAAGTCGTCGAGCATTACGACGACGACGTCAATGACCAGGTTTGTTTGTTATAAGCGAAGTAAAAAAGAAAACAACGTTAAAACTTAAGCGGGGGGAGGGGGGTAATCAAAACATCGAAAAAAACACAAAAAACTAACGTAAGGCAAACGAACGATGAAAACAGACAACGAACACGTGAAAAAGGCTTAAATAAGTCTGTTTCGATATTAAAATTTTATAAATCGGTGGATACCCAGGTGTTTTTGGGTGTGTGGTCGGTGGTGGATAAGGGAAGTAAAAAAAAAACAGAAAAACGAACGTTACGTGAAAGATGGTTTAAATAACACTGGTTCAATATTTAAATTTAAAAAATCGAAAAAAAAGACATCTCACACGACGATTCGAACCCAAAACGTTTGGATAATGAACCAACGCGCTAATCAACTGAGCTAACGCGACGTACATGAAAGTCAGTTTTTCAACTATTTAAACTAAATCAGGTCATAGCGTCATCTGGCGCATGCGTAGAACCGGTCGTCGTCACGAGAGGACCGTTTTTGTAACCCCCCTGTTGAAAATTGTCGATTTCGGGGTGAAAAAATTAACATTTTTGGCGAATTTTTCGATATTTTTCGTGCGAAGGATGGAGCTTCAATATGATACCGAGTTTGTGAATTTTTGTTGTGTCGATCGAAATTTTTTAGCAGACACACAAAACTAACATACATACATACATTTTCGCTTTTATATATATATCGATGATAGGTTATGAAATAGAGGGTTGTAAAGAGATAGCTTCGAATTTGGGAGTATCAAAACTAAAGCAAAATATGAGGAAAGTAAAAATAAAATAGATGAACTCCATAATTTATTATACCATGCCTGTTCACATTGAAACCTTTATCATAATATTCTCTGGATCTATATTAAAAACCTTGTTAAACTTTGTGACATATTTCCATTCTATGGAGGTCAGGCGCGAACGAACACCCCATACTTTAACTATGCCATATTTCTTCAAACTGAAACATAATTATCAAAGTATACTTACGCAGATAGATATGAAAAGTCTTTATTAAAGTTTGTGCCTATTTCCATTCTATGGAGGTTAGGCGCGAACGCAGACCCCACAATTTTATTATACCATCCCTATTAAAGTTTAAACATACTTATCAATGTATTCTTATGTACATCTATATAAAAAAACACATGTAAACGTTTTTTTTTAATTTAATTTTTTTTTATTTCCATACTTTGTGGACCAGGCGCGAACGAAGACCCCACAATTTTAATGAACCACCGTTCTGCCAGATCAAACATACTCATTCCTGTGTCTCGATACGTCTTCTATCATTATATGTAATCAGTTTCTAAAATAGTCAACCATAAAGGAGCCTATTCATGACCAGACACACACACATTCAGCTTTATATTATATATATATATATATATGTCGGGGGGGGAGTGTTTGTGTGTGTGTGCGCGCGCGTATATGTAATTAAGTGATGTTACGAAGAATATTTCTCAGTGTTACATAGGGTTCTTCATTGAGTTCTCACTGGGGTTATCATTGTGGGGGCACCATTTATCTTTGGTGTATAACATTAAAAATGAGTCCGTGTGCGTATGATTGTCTCTAATATAAATGGTTGTGTGTTTGATTATCATAAAGGGAATCGTGTGTGTGACATGTAATTTCTGAACCTACCTCTGCTTCTTCGATGTTGGACCATCTGGGAATTTCTCATCCTGGAGGGAGACTTGATACCTGTTTGACGAAGATTTATCACTCCAAGACGATGAATAGGTTTTATAGTTTTTATTTCACTTTCCCCAGAGTTCCTGCAGAAGGTGGAAGTGAACTCGGCTTGTGTGAGTTCTTCTTCACACACGTCAGCGTTCGTCTCCCCCCTCCCCAGTTAAGATGGGGAGACAACGAAAAAACGTCCGTCTTCTTTAAAGTCAAAATCAAATCTCCCAGATCTAGCCAACCACGTCACTCATACGTAATCTGGTCAGCTGACCTTCGGTTCTTGTAAACGTGTCTACCTCCACGTTTACTCACCTCTCTCTCTTTCTCTCTCTCTCTCTCTCTCTCTCTCTATCTATCTATCTATCTCTATCTCTCTCTGTAACATTCCTTCCCCCCTTTTTATCAAAATGTATGGCAAAGGCATACATTTTCTACTTCCCATATTTACTAAGAATGGGATATATATGCTCACCTCACTGGCAAAGAAAATTGTCATACCTTTATTCAATATACTAAGTAAAATAATATCAACAAATAATACCATGTGGCGCTAATCCTTGCGCCCTTGAAGGTCAACAACTCCCTGTGACCCCATGGTCTCTTCATAACTTAAATCAGAATATCAGGAGCATCCTTTACTCCCGTCGACACTACGCGTGATCGATAAATTCTCGGCAATCAACCGAATAATAAAATCGAGGTCCATCTGCATCTTCAGATCAGCTTTTCTTTCCATAGGTAGCACACAAAAAAAAATTCCATCCCAAGCCTTATCCTATTCATCATAAGCCTACTCTTATTGCTAGTATTTTGTGGGAAACAAAAAACCTCTTAACATTCCATATGGTGGGTAGCCTTCTATTTTCCTAAGTACTTGCATACATATTTCATTCATCTTCTCTTGAGCGATTAGTCACATAATGGCCACGTCAGCCATTGCATCCTCTCTGCCCTTACACCATGTCAGAGGGCATTTCATTTGCTCCCTGAAGTTGATTACAACTAGATCCGCTCACGCTAGACAGAATACATTCCGTTTACTGCTATGTCAGAAAAAACTTCTTTTTTTCCAAAGTCGGTAAGCGCAACCTGCCTTGAAGACACATAGCTTCACGGAAAACATCGGATTTCCACACATGAAGTACTCAAAGTTGCTCCATGTTGATTCTACTCGAAATCAATAGAAATCACGATAAAAAAAATAAAATTCGAATCACTTCTCGAGAATAATGAACTTAATAACTACCCATGTAATTCAACACCTCTCCAAAATTCTAACTTGCTTGCCACAGAAATTAAATTCCATTCACGCCCCACTTTTTTCTTTCATTTCTTCATATAGTTTTTTTAACCCAATATTTATCCTTTTTTTTCTACCTTACTTATGTGGTCAAAACGTCACTCATGTCGAATAGAACATTTATTCTACCTTTCGAAAATTGAAATTAATACCGACTGAAGCTTTGACTCTTCCGAAACTTTTTTAATTATTATTTATTACACTGTTTATATCTTATTTCTTTCTCTTTTTCCCTATTTTATTATTGCTATTATGCTTATGAATTAATTAATTAACAACACGTTCTTTCTTTTATTAATCATTCTTTCAATAGACTCCACAAGCAAAGATTCCACCTCCCCATTCTGCGAAAAAAAATACATGTCAAAGAACAAGAAAATTCTGCCAATACCGTTTGACAACACATCAATTACATAAAAATGATAAATTAAAAAATACAAAAATATCCTATAAGCAATCACAAAGTCCCATCTCACTAACAACAAAATTCCAAATAACAAAACACAGATTCGTGGAAACCCATTTGACCACGTCATCAACTAGGTCGGCTGCATAGTGAATCATCTTTTACCATTCCACAGAATTCAAAATTAAAGAAAAATCACAGTCGTTTACAAAAAATACCAAGACATTTACAATTAAAATACACTCGTTTCTAAAATAAAATAAAACGACTCACTTATAAAGTCTCAGACAATCCTAACACTCGATGGAACTAAAATTGTCCATGTCAGAAAAGAATTCCTTAGAAAAAAAAATCGTACAATTAGTGAAAAAAAGGGAAAAACTCACATTTCAGAACCTATCTATTGTTTTTCATCAAAAGTACATATTGTTTTTCCTTAAAAGTTACACTTAGTTCACAGTTTAAAAATGCAACAAAAATATTCATAACACATATTTGTGATTGACGTGTTTATCTTTTGGTAAAGGCTTACTAAAGTCATATGTTCTATTTTTTTTTTCTGGTTTTCTCACTGGCTGTTGTTAAAAATTTACAGAATAAAGCCATTCTTTGTTTTTCCCTTCTAATTTTGACATTAAGTGATATTTTTCTTCGTTCATAACGAGCTAATTCCCAATACGATAAACATTTTTTAAACTATTTTCTATATATAAAGTTTTACATCTGTGTGTCTTTATGTCTTCCTTTTCTTTCTTCGTGAAAAGGTTGTACGTGTGTATTGCTTTTCTTTTTTTTTTCTTTTTTTTCTTAATTATTTTTCTAATTCGCCTAGTGTTTTAATGGGCCCTACGTTGTATATGTGTTGATTTGTATTTTTTCTACTGTTCTTTCTTTTTCTTTTTTTTCATACATTTTATTGTTTTTCATGTCCTTTTTTTTTTCTTTTTTTTCCCGTGGCAACCGAAGTCCTTTTTTTTTCTTCTTTTTTTCTTTTAAACCCACCCTTGCTAGGTGGTCTGGTCAGTTACGGCATCAAATTGATAATTTGTTACATAGTGTTTTTCATCGGAGTTCTCACTGGGGTTATCATTGTGGGGGCACCATTTATCTTTGGTGTATAACATTAAAAATGAGTCCGTGTGCGTATGATTGTCTCTAATATAAATGGTTGTGTGTTTGATTATCATAAAGGGAATCGTGTGTGTGACATGTAATTTCTGAACCTACCTCTGCTTCTTCGATGTTGGACCATCTGGGAATTTCTCATCCTGGAGGGAGACTTGATACCTGTTTGACGAAGATTTATCACTCCAAGACGATGAATGGGTTTTATAGTTTTTATTTCACTTTCCCCAAAGTTCCTGCAGAAGGTGGAAGTGAACTCGGCTTGTGTGGGTTCTTCTTCACACACGTCAGCGTTCGTCTCCCCCCTCCCCAGTTAAGATGGGGAGACAACGAAAAAACGTCCATCTTCTTTAAAGTCAAAATCAAATCTCCCAGATCTAGCCAACCACGTCACTCATACGTAATCTGGTCAGCTGACCTTCGGTTCTTGTAAACGTGTCTACCTCCACGTTTACTAACCTCTTTCTCTCTCTCTATCTTTATCTCTATCTCTCTATCCTTATCTCTCTCTGTAACATCAGTAACTTTAGTTATGAAATACAAAATAATGTCACCGTTACTTTACATGTAGGCACATTAGGTACTTATATAATAGCCGTAAGTATCCCTCGTATTCCAGTACTGTATGTGCTCTTCCAACTAATGGGCGGTGGGATGGTTCTATTGCTTCTCGAATTTTATACTCTCCCGACGTCTGTTCCTAACATTTACGTTTTAAATAGACATTTTCTCGGAAAATGCAAACTGAATAGACGACTATTTCCCTACATGTTCGACGCGCTGACCCAAAAAAGTTTTTCAAATATTAATAATAAAAAGAAAATCTTAAATGAGCTTTTCTATTCACTATGTTTCGTAGTCTCCTCCTTACTCTTTATGTATTTTTCTTGAGTTATGGATTAAATATTATTAATAGGTGTGATGATATTTCCTTTTGTTTATAATAAACTATTATACTTTTTTATTTTATTGTCCATCTCATAACATTATACTTTATATATATATATATATATATATATATAGAGAGAGAGAGAGAGAGAGAGAGTAGAGGATGAGAGGGGAGAAAAAGAGAGAGAGGGAGAGAGGGGGAAAAAGGAGAGAGGTAGAGATGGAGGACAGATAGGGGGTGCGCATGCTTTAGATAGATTAATCGAAGCGATCTACTGTATGAAATTAGAAATGGGGGTGTCAAACAACAGTGAGACTCAATCCCAAAATGGAGGAATATTTTGACATGTATTTTGTGTTATTTACATATGTACTTAATGATGAACGCAAAAATGTTTAATAGTTATTAACATACACAGACACTGCATTAAAAACACCCCCACAAAATAATTTATCCATCCTTAAATTTTAAAACATTGATCGCCACTTTCTTCTATGTTCATCCCTTAAACGGGGTCTACAATTTTTCTGAATACTACAGGGGAAAAAGCTACGCTAGGATGGAGTCCAGAAATCGGTAAATCGTTTGATTATTCATGTCTCTTGGTATTTTCCCATGAATTTCCATCCCGAATCAAGGTTGTATCGCTTTAAAACACTGGAATTCATTTACCATTGCAAACGCAGCGATTGTCAGCGAAGAGTGAAAATGGTCAATATCATCTCAACCAGGTCGATCAGGACTCCTTGACTTTATTAGTTCGTTACTAATGCTAACCAACGTGTCCATTTGCTTCTATTATGTTGTTTCTTTACTGATGCCAGTCAGACACACTTCTGATAATCAATTATGCCGCGAAACTGCAATACGGTTTGAAAACTATATTCCAGCACCTACTTTTTCGACGGTCAAACACCAAATCTTTCACATATGCATCTCATCATAAATTAATTGTTTACATACGTATAGTATCAGAAAACTATTTTATGTAGCACACACACATTTACACAAGTACATATTTAAATATTTATCAAAATTAATAAAATTATCTGTAGGTTTAAGGAGCATCTAGTTTTAATCGCATACTTTCTAAAATTACTTTATATTTATATTTAATTTTAATACTCAGACGCATTTCAAAACTATACACATTTTATTCCCATTTATTATATATATATGTGTGTGTGTGTGTGTGTGTGTGTGTGTGTGTGTGTGTGTGTGTGTGTTTATATGTATGTGTACACCTACCCCTAAACCAGACAAAGTAAGGTGATATAGGTTTTCATATGTTTGATAAACGGGTCGCGTTTTCACGGGTTTGTGTCTTGCCAAAAGAATCTTAAAGATCAGAGAAGAAGGACCAACGGAGAGGTCGACCAGAGAAACCTTAGGGTCGGTAGGGCAAATACAAATCTTTGAAATATTAACTCATCTTTCAGTTCGAAATGGAATCAAGAAACAATGAAGGGCATATCTGCTATCAAAGATGGTTCATGCTTGCCCAGATTTTATCAATTCATCATTCTTGTCTTCCACAACGAACGGACGAAAAAATGATCTTGAGTAAGTGTTTGAAATTGTGTGTAAGGTGAAAGGCTCGTGTGTTTGGCGTCTACCAATGGTGTTGGGTTTTTTGTTAGAGAGTGGCCTGAAAGAATTACGGGGTGGGGTGTTGCTGCCTGAAATATGGTTCTTGTCAGTTGGTTTGTTTGTTGTGCGGTGACTTTTGCCAACACGAGGCAATACATTAAACTACAAAGCGGACAGTGCAACACGGGCCGCTTTAAGGTATCTTTTTTCTTGGAGGAAAGGCAAAAAAGTGAAAGTATAAAGAGCGGGAATAAAGCAAGAATTACGAGACGAAAGTAAAGATTATTTAACAGAAGAAAATTATATGGGAAAATAGGAATGAATAAAAATGAACATCAACAAGAGGAATCAGTTCATTTAAATAATAACAGGCAGTTTACGAACATCGGTGTGTTTGCATGTATGCGTGTACTATAAATATGTTTTTGACGGATGTATTTCAGATGGACACAGATTTTTCATAGGTTGACAAACATACACACACACATATATATATTATATATATTTATAGAAAGAGAGAGAGAGAGAAATAAAAAGGAAAAACCCAAGTTATGTGGCCATCAACGTTTCGTCTTCATTTCGAGAATATCTCCGGATCAATGAAATTAAGAAAATAAAACACCAATACAAATATTAGAAAGTGTATTTTGGATATTTTGATGTAATATATATATATATATATATATATATATATATATATATATATATATATATATATATATATATATATATATATAAGAACCCCAGGATACTACATTAATCCGTTCCCGAGTTAGAATCGTAAGGTTAAGTAAATAAATGAAAATAAAGAAGTATAATACTAAAGTATAATAATCTTTTGTAAACTATTCTGTAATATGTTAATTAGTATATAAAATTTTATAGGAATAAAGACGCATTAGAAAAGGTTAAATATCCTTATTACTAATCAGTCAAATGTGTATTTAAATAAATAACTGCAGTTCAAATTGATATGGTACGAACTAGATTTAATATATCGCAAACCTGGCTTATAATTACATATTATTTGTATACAAGTGAAATATTAATCTTATTGTGATCAACTGTATGTTAAATATATTTGCTTTAAAACCTTTTAATGAAGTTGTAATTAACTCATCGTAAATATTTCTTCTGTTAATTGATTTATAACTGTATAAATGTCATTATATTGATCATAACACTATATTTGAATTTATCCAGTGCTGATTACGAGACTCTATATTACTAAAACCATACATCGTCTCAGAAACGATTTCTTCATTTATATATAATCATTACTATAATAATTTTTAAATTACTACGGACACCAGTGTTTCATCCTGTCGGGAATCATCAGTGCAGGGTGACACGATTCGAACACGAAGATATCTCTGACTTCATTAGCAAGGAACACACCCCACGGCCAATCTAACTGCGAGAAATACTGTTGAAATTTAAAGAATTATTGTTTTAAATTTCCCAATTTCAGAATAACGATCTTCGTTTCTGGCAGGAACTGGCTGATGTATTCGCCATATTTGACGTAAGCTTGAGTACTTCGCAATCCTTTTGTATTCACCGTCAGGGGAGATTAATCTAACCTATTTTGAATAATTTATATATATTTTAACAATGCATCGCTTAAAACAGTGCTATTTTTAACCCACTCACCAAACAATATTTCTGTCTCTTATATTAATGTAGGAGGATTTTAGTTAATAACACATCTATACTTAAACAGGCCAATGATAAACGAAAACTTAAAATACTAGAAGCATTACTAATAAAAACTATGAAAAAATACTGTTAATAAAAGAAATTTTACCAATATTAGTGACCGCCTGAAATGTTTGTAAAGCTACTAAAATAATTAACCTAGAAAAAGATGTACACATTATAAAAAATGATATAAATTGTTCAAAACCAATTATATTAATCCATCCTTGACGATGAATCCAGAAGAATTGGAAGGTACTTCGACTTACGACAAACATGGCGATAACATCGTTCACTTCCTGCCAGAAGTGAAGACCGTTATTCGGAAGTTGGAAAGTATAAACATAATATTAATTAACGAAAAATCTGTTTAATTTAATAAAATATGCTTAAGAGGAAAACGCTGCATTAATATGCACATATGTATACCCCCCCCATATATATATATATATATATATATATATATATATATATATATATATATATATATATATATATATATAAGAAAATAATATTGACAAAAGAAAAATATATTCTGTTGCATATAGATTTATTCATGAATTCAAAACAGGGAAATATATCCAAGTCCGTAGGGATTGTTCAAGGTTTTCATGCCAGACATTTCGAGGCTAAATTCTTCTCATCAAAAGAGGATAGATAATGTTAGGCAGCAATAGTCATATCAAGGAAACTTGTTTAAGGTGTATATATTAAAGAGAAGTGAGAGCAATATGCTGGGAGTTTTGGAGAGAGTGGTGGGGCAATAAATAAGCTAAACTGAGATTTTAACAGGATTGAACGGTATATGTCTAGTTAGTATCATACGTTAGGGGCATTAATTAGACTCCAATGAGAGTGAAATAAAGAACTAAAATAAAAAAAGTAAAAGATAAAATTTAAAATAACAACAGAAAATAAAATAAAAATAGAACTGGTAATATAGTTTTATATAATAAAAGCTTAAGACAAGTTATTATATTTTCTTTGTTTTTTTTTATTCTTCCCAGACTCCAAAAAACACCACAGATTAAGCTAGTGAGTAATCCCTGATGGTGACCTGTATAACAACTATTAGTGAGGACAAATAATAGTAATAATAATAATAATAATAATAATAATAATAATAATAATAATAATAATAATAATAATAATAGAATTAAATACTATGTACTGCGTCGTAGTAATTGTAGATCTATCTATCTATTATATAAAAAAAAGTCTGTGTGGGTGAGTTCCCTATAGACTCAAAACGGCTGAACCGATTTGCTCAATGAAATTTCAGACGAAGGTACATTTTGTGCCTTGCGGTGTTCTTTGAGAGGTTTTATAGTGAAATGTTTTCGCTGTATATCGCTAATCGATAATCGAAATAATCCGATGAAATAAAAGAAGAAACAAGTGATTTTGACCAAAGTTAACACCTTACTCAGCCAAACATCACAACTGCATTTGAGAAGTTTTATTACCACACAAGCTGAATGGTCCAACATATAAAATCAACAGGGCAACGTCGGGTCTCCCTGGTAGTATTATATATAAGAATATCAAAATAGGTGAAACGTCCAAATTTGTCATAAATATATTAACCAGTGTCAAAACAAACAATATTCCACCTGCTTTGATTGCTAACTATTTTTTTTTAATATATTGTCCTTTCTTTCTCTTTTTGCGTGCGTATAAGACTATGTTTATAAACCATAAACGCTTGCTAAGAAAAAACGTATTTTTAAACAAAAATACGTTTTTAGCAAATCATGTTTATTGCGTTAATACAATCATTGTGGAATAAATTTTACGATCTTGGATGTATTATTGATGTCAAATGAAAATATTGTGATGATATATTATACTAAAAAATTATTGTCAGTTTAGAAGCATTTCCAGACTCATAAATTTATGGATATGACTTTCGCATAAATATTCGATGGTTGCTACATTTGATAAAACTAAGAATCCTAATTATCATGTTGTTGTAAACTAATCCGCTCTCTTCATATACTTGTCTAAATTTTGTTAAGTTGTTTTCGAGTTAAATAATGATTAATAAATTAGTTTTCTGAAGATGCGTCTATTTAATCTACGCGTTTATTGGTGTCAATTCCTTACGAACCTAAAGTATGGCAGAGCGATGAACGCAGTATTTTAAAGTGACGGGCTAGCAGAACGCTATTTGAAACTGAAGCCGGACAGACAGATGAACAAAATTGTACATAGATTTGTAAGGAGACATCTCTACTCTACAAGGACAACGTATCTCATTAACCGTGATTATTTAACGAATCAGGTTTTTGTTTTATTATGTTTGATACAAAATCATTTCTCAATTGATTTTCTTTTCCTCTTCATGTGTCGTATAAAAATTCCACCTATGTTTTTTTTATCCGTTTATTGCAAAGAACATCGTCTTTCATAATCCAGTATGATATTTTCTCTCGGTGACAAGCAAAGTTATAGATGAATAATATTTTGTGGATTATCCAAAGAAACTTTCTGAAAACGTGTAAATTCTTGTGTGTCTATCTTTACTAACGTGGTTTCTTTAAAGCAAAAATATTATATCTATAAAATAGCATTATGAGCTATCTAAATGAGAAGTCTATATAGTTTATTCATAAGTAATCACTGCTCCTAATATTTAAAATACACATAAAAACACACACGCGCGCGCACACACACACACATATATATATATATATCGTAAGTTATGATGATTATATATATATATATATATATATATATATATATATATATATAAAATATTTTGCTATACAGAATTTTCCTCGTTTCATCATCGTGAAGCCAGTGTAGGGAATTGATGCTACTGCTTGCTTTTTATGTATATATGTGGATCACGTTTACTACTTAACCAATAAGATTCTTCGTTATCTTGTTTACAGCTGTCGTTATATATATATATATATATATATATATATATATATATATATATATATATATATATATTTACAGTGCTCCATTGGATTGTTTATTTACGAAAAAGAGCTTAGCATAATGCTAAGAAAGCTATGTGTGATGTCATTTACGATAGTATCTTACTAAAACACGATTACATATATTTGGGCATCAACAGTTACACTGTTTCTCTGTATCACAGCTCTTCAGTGCGGCTGGATCAGCGCCCATTCCGAGTTCAAGTTTTAACTTAAAACTATATCTATATATATATATACATATATATATATATATATATATATATATATATATATAATTATTTACTATAATAATTAGATGCCTACAGACAATAGTGTTTCATCCTTTCTGGAATCATCAGTGCAGGGTGTCATAATTAACGCCAGTAGATAGATTCTGACTCTGGTAAGAGAAGTCATGTCTGGCTTCATTAGCAAGGACCTGAACCATTCGGCTACCGACAACCGCGAGAGATACAGTTGAAATTAAACATCTTTTTATGGTTTTAATGTCAGTCAGGGAGATAGTCATTATATGACAATCTACGCATACGTGCTAAGTTGGCCGAATTATTACAAATGAAAGTGCTCAATGAAAAGAAACAACTTTCTTAAAGGGCCTGACAGAATTATAGATATATTAACTATAAAAAAAATGCTAGCTTTATTTTGGTGTCTTTAAGCCCCCCTCCCCACATTTTTGCTGATGAGGAGACTCTGTTTTAAGAAAATATATTATCAAATTATTGTTCAAGACATATTGTCTATTTCATTAAAAACATCGTTTCCGAAACGATCGTACAATCTATTGATTTTGTTTGTTTTCCTTTTGAAACTGATTTTTAATTCAAAATTATGAATCTTTTACTCAATATTAAAATAGCTCTAGGATATCTATACCTATCGAGCTTATTATAGATCTACATTAGAACGAGCACTGTTTTCTTTTAATAGTGTTAATACATTTACTAGTACATTTAAATAAACTCTGCTCTTTAGAGTCTAGGTCTAATTCCCTCGATATTTTTTTTATTTTTTTATTCAATTTTCACCCCAAACAAGGCACAGTGCCACTTTGAAGCAGGGGGCTACTATTAGGGAATTAATTAGCGGGGTCATTATGAAGGGAGAAGAGTAGAAAGATGTTTGTTAACATTACACTTGAACTTCTGCATATCATTGCAGTTGGGAAAGCAGAATCCCGGAAGGGAGTTCCAAATATATATATATATATATATATATATATATATATATATGATTAGTTTTATATATATATATATATATATGATTAGTTTTTTTTTTTTAAAGAAATCCAGCAGAGTGCTCAATTAAAAGGAAAATCCGAAATATAAGAGTGTATTTATATATTTATATTTGTGTACAGAAAGTTGTTAGATGAGACAAGTGATTGGTACCAATGACTTGTCTCATCTAACAACTTTCTGTACACAAAATATAAATATATGTATATATATATATATATATATATATATATATATATATATATATATGTGTGTGTGTGTGTGTGTATTAATAAGACATAGTAGCCAATATATATAATATTCAAGAGTAATCGGATTGCAGTTCTAGCAATTAAGCATTTTATCACTTCTTATAAAATGCCTTCAGGTTCATTTTTATCACCTGCGATTTCCCCGTTTTTGTGACAGTTAACAGGTGGTGTTCCGTTGTATCAACTATTTTGTCAGATTTTTTACTTTTTCCCCCTTTTTTTTTGTTTCCCGTTGTTTCACTTATACAGCTGAAAGACAATTACTAACACAACGTCGAACAGGTTGTGCCCGTATGAATTCAACATTATTTAACTATAACAGTTTGATTATTTTAAGATGTTCTACGCCTTGAAAGATAGTAAGTACTTAAAATTTATTAATATACAAGTGATCCTTCGAAATATGGAGAGTAGAAAGCGGGCACTGCTTACTTTTGGCTGGCTCGTAATTATCACCTCCTTTTTCTGTCCTTTAATCCTTTCATTCAAAGAGTGATATTTCTGATAAAGGGGGACAATTGCTGTTTTCTGAGTTAGAATTTATCCATATAAAACTTTTTGTTGACTTTTTTTTTTTTTACGTCGAAGCAGTATATTTTATCTCCTTACTTCATGCCTTGTCTGGAGGAATTTCTCTTAAAATATATAAAATACAAGCTTAAGTGAGGGGGGAATAAAATCGCTTCTGCACGAGTGAATTAAGATATCTCAGCTTTCCTGTGAGAGCAAAACAAACTATAAAACAATCGCTGTTTGTAATGTTTGTAATGTTAACCACCTATGAAGTCACGAAAGCCACTCGAAACTAGGACTTGCTGGGGGAGCGATGGGCACTTAGACAACAATATTCTAATCATTAGTGGTGTAAATTGGGTAGAATATTAAAGGGGACAGTCCAACAAAAATTTGTTTACATTGGATTTAAAACCAGCCATGTAGTAGTCAGTTGGAAAGCAGGCTAGCGGAACAGAGTTTCACAGGCTGGAAGTTCTGGAAACAAAGCTTTATTCATGGGACAGTGTTTAGATTTAGGTCTAGATAACGAGTTAGGGAAATTTTTGATAGCTAGACGAGTCCTTTTTGTGAATGTTTGACAGGAGAACAATAAATTGAAGCTCAGATTATCATCTTCAGTGAAAATAATAATAGAGTAGAGTCAGGCTCACAACATATCTTGGTGAAATTGTATTGGCCCCCTTCGAAAAAGGCAACAAAAAAATCACAAGGTACTCCAACGAAGAAAAGGTATTTTTTTGTTTTGTTTTCAATTACAAGATTGTTTTTTTAATTACAAGATTGTTGAACAAAATATTTCAATAATATAACTGACTATGGTGTTTATTGCAAATGCACGAAAATTACATCATCGCATTTTTGTATGCATATGTTTATTTTGCAAATACTTCCAAGAAATGCGCTACGATGAATCACTCAAAATGTATCCGCTCAATGAAAATGCCATTGACCAACCTATCTAGTAGCAAAACCTCACTCCTTCCATGTAGAGATTAATTGATGCCTGAGATATTTCTGCTCTTATAGTTGATTTCCCCGAACTGATTAATTTCAGAATTAAAACTGCACTCTCTGTTTAACCGAATCTAGCAACACCCTAAAATATACATGAGTTGTGATTAGACAGCTTGTTGCACAACTTACGGTATTGTTTTTTTTTTTCGAACAAAACCAAAAACAAACTTTAAAAGCGATCATAAAACTTGTGGCGATCTATGTATCAAATACTTAAAAGCGTCTCTGCGCATCGACTCCACGCACGCTTTCGGTCAAAAACAGAAAAACAGTCAAAATAAACCTGGCCAAGGGGAAGTATGCACACCTTAAATAAAGTATGAACGATAGCTGAGGTCTTGTGAACGAGAAGTAAGAAAAAAGACGAAGAAAAAAAAAGAGACATACAGCGTCAAGTCGAGAAAAAAATTCGCTTCCAAAGTTAAAGCCGGCAACACTTCTTTGCTAAGGATTACAAAAGAAAAAAACACACCAAAAACTGAAAAGAAAGTATTCAGTCAGCAAAAGGAATACGTACTCTTAAACACCTTCGCCTTTCAATTTTATTCCTTTCTCTTCCCCTCCAAGCATAAAATCAAACTTTTTAACACTCAAATTTAAACCAAACGTTTTTTGCGTATAAACGCTATCCCAAACGTTAAATGTTCCTTGTCGGCCTTGTTTTTGTATAGAGTTGTACATGTTTTTTTTTTAACACATAACATAAACTTTGAGAAACCCAACGTAGACAGGTACTTCATTTAGTATATGCAAACATTTACAATGCTTGATATTTGATATAGTTTATGTTATCTGTTAGTTGATATCCAGGAATAGCTAATGCCGTTCATCGATGATTCATGACACATTTCGTGTTTGTTAAGCCGGATAAGTACATTAAATCGTAGCATGTTCACTGGTTTCTTTAATCGCCTCAATATCCAGCATAAGTAAATGTCCGCAACTTGAACCGCGTTCTACTAATCGATGTTCAAACCAGTCACGTGATAATGTCCTGTTCTTCCAGTTGGATATCGTTAACATTTACACAAAATACCATACTTAAGCTTCTACTCTTATAAAGAGAAAAGTATTCTTTTAAAGTGAATTTATTAAATTCTCCATTATTATTGCGCCACCCGTTTAAATAACAAGAATAAAAATATATAACCATTTAAAATTAAATAATCAAACACTCTTTCAAGCGTTTAGTCAATATTTATTACGCACACACGCGCGTATATATATTTTACAATTAGTTATATATATTTTTTTCTATTTCAGATGTGTTACAGATAATCTTTACTTTATAAGGTTTGTTTGAATTCTGCATATTTTTGACAATTTCTCAATGTCTTAGTCAGATTGTATTAAAATTACATAAAGATAACATCAAAATTAAAGCATCTATTTAAGTTCCAAGCCCTTCAGGACTATGGATACGCTGTATATATATATATATATATATATATATATATATATATATATATATATATATATATATATATATATATATATATATACATACATATATAGATATACATATATATATATACATATATATATACATACACATATATATGCATACAGATATATGATGATTGCAACGTCTTGTCAGACGAGTGCCACTCCCTCAGACACTGAAAGTTCATGAGCCCGAAAAATGACATATAGTCCTGCCAGCGAATTCACATGCTCAAGCAGACATGACACTAAAGACGGTCATTGTTATACATACATATATATACACTCACACACACATATACATGCGTACATACACAATACACAATACGCACACATACATATACATACACACAGACATGCAAACATAAACAAGACGGTCATTGGTATACATACATATAAATGTATACATGCATGCATACATACATGTCTATAAGCATACGCTCATATATATCCATGTACATACACAATGCATAATACACAAACATACATATACATACCCACATTCATACATATACATCCACATATACAAATACATGCACACATATACTTACACATACATATACGTACACATATGCACATATATATACATACACTTACCTACATATACATACACATCCATATATATGCATTAATACACATACACACATGCATACAAATACATATACATACACACCTGCATGCATACACATACATGCATATACACACATACATGCATACAAACATTTATAAGTGTATATAGGTACACACACAAACATATATACACATAGACACATATGCATACATATTACACATAGATATAAATACATATAAACTCACATGTACATATATAAATATACACACACATACATATATAAATATACATACACATACATAGATACAAATAATGATGGCAGAATAATTGTTACATGCATCCAGCATTACAGGCGTACACACGTCACAGCTTTTTTTTTATCGCAACAGGACTTTTTTTTTTCTTTTTTTTATAATAGACAAATACCTGAGGGAGTATCTATACAAAGATGATGTTACAGAGTTTTAGCTTTGTACAACAGCTAAATCTCTCTCTCGGTTCAAAATGTTGACATCCAGCAACAAGCAAGAGCAAGATAGCCAGCAACAAGTCAAAGTGCAGACCAGCTTAATTCGGGTACTGGTCTCCCGCTTTTTTTTTTTAAATAAAAAGTTTTGTTGAGACAGACACTTTTTGAATAGTAACTGACGATGATATAAACAAATTCACACATTTTTT
Organism: Euprymna scolopes; assembly: GCF_053919585.1. NCBI lineage: Eukaryota > Metazoa > Mollusca > Cephalopoda > Sepiida > Sepiolidae > Euprymna > Euprymna scolopes. Next base: position 31,796,617 of record NC_136488.1, read on the forward strand.
CACAAATAAACTCAGCGACGGATAGTCAAAATGCAAACTCAGTCCACTGACATATATACATATATATATATATATATATGTATATATATACATACATATATATATACATACATATATATATACATACATACATATATATACATACATATATATCATATATATACATGCATACATATATATATATACATACATACATATATATACATACATATATATATCATATATATACATGCATACATACATATATATCCATATATATATATATATATATATGCATACATATATATATACATATATATACATATATATATATATATATATATATATATATATTAGTGATGGGAGATTTCAATATTTTTCCCGATTCCGATAAATTCCCAATTCCGATAAAATTACCGATTTCGATTCTTTATAGATCTCTAAATATTTAAATATAAAACCGCTATTTTCCCTCTATTACCATAAAAACACGTATTAAATGTGCATATGTTTCTTAAACATAAAAAATCACTTGTGTGGTGTGATGATCTATAGGTTTTAGTTTTACTGGAAGTTAAAATCAATAAATTTTAATATTGTATTATTAATACAAGGTGTGATAAATTGTTTTAAATACAAAATAACAATAAATAATTTAAGGAATCATTTTTGGTATCGGAATATAGGAACGGGCGTTTCCGATACTTACTCCGATACCCCAAAACGGTTCGATTTTTTCGATACTTGATTCCGATAATCGTCCCAACACTAATATATATATATATATATATATATATATATATATAAATACTTAATTTACTCACATAAAATTAATATACTAAAGTATAGATTTATGCTTAAACTTTACGTATTTACTTCAAAAGTGCTCAATACGTAGGTAGAGCTAGTTAGTAATTTATAAAATATATATGGCGATTAAGCTACATTGAATATTCCGCGTTTCATCCACTCTAGGACTCTTCAGTCCTAGAGTGGATGAAACGCTGAATATTCAGTGTAGCTTAATCGCCATATATATATATATATATATATATATATATATATATATATATATATAATCTTATAAATTACTATATATATATAATCTTATAAATTACTATATATATATAATCTTATAAATTACTATATATATATATAATCTTATAAATTACTATATATATATATATATATAATCTTATAAATTACTATATATATATATATATATAATCTTATAAATTACTATATATATATATATATATATAATACCACGGAAAAAAAAACATTACACGATCACAGAATGCGAAAAAGAAAAAGAAACACAGCGTTTTAAAAGGGTCCAAGATAATTAAATAAATAATAAGGGTCCAAGATAATAATAAATAAATGCGAAAAAAAAATTGAACACATACGCACACAGAGAACAAAAGATACAAGAAATATTAAAAAGAAAAAGAAGAAAAGGCCGATATGCCGTAAAATCCGTAGTAATGAATGGAAACAAGTCACCATACGTAATACATTGATAAATGAATTGGTCTGTTAAAAAAACACACACACACACGCACATACATGCAAATGAACAGATTGGGGTTACCCATTATTGTTTTGAAATTTGTATGAAAATTTGTGTCAATATGAAATCGTTTGGACAAATTGTTGAATTTAATCTGTCAATCAAAACGGGAATTTTTCAAAGGTCGCATGTACTCTCTGAAACAGCGTGTAAAATTTGTTTGGAAATGCAGTTTTGTGTTCATAGTTGAACTTTTCGGCTTTTTATTTTTTTGTGTTTTTCATTAAAATTTTGAAAAAAAAAAGAAAAAGGGACAATTGTTTTGGACAGACTGTTGAACTGTTGTTTGTTACAGATGATTTTTTTTTGTTGAATAAAGTTATAACTGTTGCAAAATGTTTAAATGTATGAAGGTATTGTTTTAAATGTTTTTATGATGTTGAACAAATATTGTAAATTGTCTTATGTATGTAAAATATTATTGATTTTCACAGCAAGAATTTAAAGTTATCCGTAAATATACATTAGATGTAAACAGTCTAGGTGAAAATAAAACTAGTTAAGACGTATGGTTGGCTTACAGATTCAGTTAGAATTTTAGAAGGGGGACAAGAATTAAAATTACGTAAACGGGTATTTGAAGAGTTTTTAGATGCGATAAGCCGTAAGAAAGATGTTTTGTTTTAGCATTTGGTTTTGTTGTTTTTTTTTTTAGAGATCCTAAAAATTTTTCTCCAAGAAAAGTGACTTGGTAGGGATTGATAAGCACAAGATGTGCCCCTATACGAAAAAGTTGGGAACCTGGTTAATTAAATGCTTAAAATAAGCTGGTTGCACGTACCGACTCCAAGCAAAGTGGTAAGTCTTGGCTTAATTAATAAACAGGCGTTGGAAAGAATACGAAAATTCTTAAGGGGACCAGTAAACCGATGAGAGGTAGTCCCGAGGCAATCACATATAGCATAATGAAGTAAGAGACAAGCAAAAATATGCCGTAGATTACGTAAGAAAGATATAACCTTGTATTTTTTTTTAGAGAAGCATGAATGTGGGATATATCTGCTGGATCTTAGAAGCTAGTTAGAGAAAAGAAAAATCACAAAAAAATCGGGCAATTAGATAGAATTTAGGCGCAATTAAGTTGTTGGGCGCATGAAAGGTGTTAGTTAGTTAGGGGTGATATTTCTAAATCCTCGTCGAAGTTTCAAGAATCCAAGCAAGGACATCCGAGTGAATCTGCATGAGAGAAAAAAAGGTATATCTTAAACTTCTGAAGCCAACCACAAAGATTTAAGTATATGAGCTTTGGTATGTCCCGTATAAGATAGTTATAGAATTAAAAAAAACAAAGCCATACTTGATAAGACTAACCATGCGGAAAGAATTGATCAGAACACTTTTGAGACGAAAGAAGTCGTCCATTTCGAGAAAGGTGAAAACCTCTAGTCTGCGGCATATGGGTGGCTGGAAAATAGCTGATGTGAATCATAGGTAAAGACCCTACACCCAAAAAGTAAATGCCACAAATATCAGAAAGGTTCTGATCTTATAAATAAATAAATAATTGTGAAGTCGGTCGTGAAGGGCTGACTGAAAGAGATTTTTTTTCGTTTGTTTTTTAGCCTGATCTGTCTAGCCGTGTGGTTGTGTAGATGTAAAAATAAAAAAATTTACTAAATTTAAAAATGCATACATTTTTTTGGTGAAATATGGAAGGGAGGGATGTTACATGATAAGGGCTGTCTTCTTTTCATGTAAGTATAAAAATGGGGAATTTAGTTTAAAATGAAAATGAAATGGCAATAATCAAATTCGAACCTCGTAATCTTGGTTTAGAAATAGATTACGTGTGAGAATTTAAAAATGTAAAACGAAACATTTGTTTAGAATATAGATAAAATATTCAACAAAAGAATGTGAGCTGTCAAGTTTATTATGAAATTTTAAATTGAAAGAATGCAGTATAAGAAAACATATTGGATAAATAGGTTACTGAGAAATAGGAAAAGTTTTGGATACGTATGTCCAGGACACGTGAAAGAATGCACATGTTTTAACATGTGTATGACGTCACGGAAAATAGAAAGTTCGAGGGATAGAGAAAAACTTTAGAGATAGACAGTCAGTGAGAAAACTCAGAGAGATTCAGTCGTCTAGGAGCGAGACGTCACTTCAAGAAAAAATGTGAAACTTTGAATTCTTTGAATTCTTGATGGCCGTGTGAAGAATAAACCATCAAGTGTTTTTGTAAAGCTCGTCTTGTGTTTATGATTTTTATACAAAGGTAAAGTCCAATTGTATTATATATTTGTGTCATATGTATTTACATACACGTCTCAACTTCATAATGCCTGAACTGTCTGAACACTATATCCATTAACTCCAAGTGCTTTCTCTTTCTTCTCCTTCTTCCATCAGCAAAATCTAAGAAAGAACATTTTAATATATAAGAATTATAATATGAACTATCTCTCTAAGTCTCGTACAACAACTTATACAACTTCTCTCTCTCTCTCTCTCTCTCTCTCTCTCTCTCTCTCTCTGAGTACATCAATACTCCTTCTAAGCATATCTCACTAAGCCTCTCTCTCACTAAGAAAAAACATCTCTTCTAACACTCTTAAAATGACACCCCCGATATGCAACAGACGTTGATGTTGTCGAGAAGTTGTTACCTTGGTGATATCATTTAATCACTGGGTGGAGCAGGCGCTAGCGTGATTGAAACAATTAGGATTGGACACTTCTGACATTTCTAACCAGCATTAATTAAGGAAAGAGGAGTGGAAGTCTATAAATGGGAGTTAATACTAACCCTAACCCTAACCCGACTAGTGATACCACGAATACAATTACGGATTACTTGGGTCTTCCATGCAGTCACGGCCGATGGAATGAGACCAACAATACAAATAAAATAAAATAAAATTCCAAGCATAAAATAAAAGTTCTGTTCGAAATATCGTAGAGATTCTCTTTGGAAACAATAGTCCGAATAATCAAAATCATCTATGTGTTAAAGCTGCACATTATGACGGTTTATGTTTTATTATTTTACAAAAGTTTTGTAAAAAAATGTTTTTTTTTTAGAATTTTGTTATATTCGGAAATTGCTTCCTGTAATGTTGTTTGCATAAATGGCGAATTGATTTTAGTTATCTAAGTTGGCTTTTGCTACATTTTTCTCCCTCCAAATTCGTACTAAAATAAATTAATTTTAAAAACTTATTTCATCTTATTTTCTCAGCTCATATCTTATAATTACCTCCCTGAAACATAGTTGTTTCTTTTATACAAGTCTCTAAGTGGCACATCGTTGATTTACCTTGCGTGCCCCATCTCCATTAGAAACATTGTTATCAATTGTTAACCCGATAATGCTGTTTTTTTTCTTTTGTTGGCCTGATAAAATGTAAAAGCAAAACATTCAATAATTTCCTCCCGTCGAGAATTACACATAAATGCCTAATTACATTGGTTAAAAAAAATGTTTTTAATAATAATTTTTACTGTGGAGCAAACAAGCAAATTGCGTTTTTCACTAATGTTGATGCTGCGAATTCAAATTCCTAAACATTTTTTTCTATCCCGCTGACTTTCTTTCACGTATCCAGTTTGTACTCTAATACACATCTTAAAATATCATTATTTCACACAGCATTTAAAAGTTATTGGACTGAAGAACTACAGAACGATAGATATAAAAAGAAAGACCAATTTCGATTCCCACATCTCGAATTCAAAATTCTTTACGTAATCGAATGGTATTTAGCACAAATAATGTCAGTATAAGCCTCGTTTGTTTAGTCCGAAATGTTTCTCAATCTTTGTTTTATTCACGATTAAGCTTATCCGGAAAATACCTAATCTAATGAACAGAATTTAAGTACGATATATATATATATATATATATATATATATATATATATATATATATATATATATATATATATATATATATATATATATATGTGTGTGTGTGGGGGGGTGTAGGTACAGAATTTATATATAGTTTTGAAAAAAATAAGCGGAAGTTTCTCAAGAGCTCTTTCGGCTATCATCTCATGAGGAGAAAATCGATAGCGTACGAAGTAATATTATGTTGAAAATAAAGAGTTCTAATGGGGAACTTATTGAATGTGCCAAAAGTACGGGGACATTAAAATAAATTTATTAACGTTTAAAAAACTATTAAAATATTGGCACAACGAGGGGGAAAAACGGAAGAAAATATTCCAAGTTCCCCAAAGAGAAACAATGCGTTGGATGTTTCCTTTTGCCGGCACAAAGAAGGTTGACGCACCGCAATAGAGACAGGCTCCAAAATCTTGAAATAGTTTCTGGGGTCCGCTCTATGTAGCATCTCGAACCATTCTATTTTATATCTATTGGCACAGCACGGGTTGTCAACCAAATGCTGGCCAATAGCAGAGTCCAAGGCTGCAGAAGGAAGGAGACCACCAGACCGTATCCTCCCTTGTCTTATCTTCGATTAAACATGCTGATTTATACGAGTCAAAAGATGCAAGGATGTTCGCCAAACATAACCAGCATCGCAATGGAGTTTGGATTTTTTTTTACACGGTGGTCACCACTTATCAAGGCCCAGAAGCCACTCAGGGATAAGGGTTATTGCAAGTACAGTACGTTAGTGTGGAGATTTAATAGAGTGTTTACTTAAGAGGGCGATTCATTAGGAATTTGTTAACGTTGGACTTGAAGACATCCAAGTTGTAGTCAGGTGGGAAGCAGGCAGACGGAACAGAGTTCCACAGACGTTTAGTTCTAAGAAAGAAGCTTTGTTTATCGAATCCACGTTTTGATTTAGGCACAGATAAAGAGTGGGGGAAATTTTTCACAGTGGATTCAGCTAGAAGGGTGTTTTTCGTGAAAGATTGGCGAGGGGGGACCAGAGATTGGAGTTCAGACGAGCACTTGCCATGGAAATAACGATAAAACAAGGATAGACTCGCAACGTCTCTTCTGTGGGAGAGATGTTGCAGGGTAGAGAAAAAGGCATCCCCCACTAAGCCACGAAGTCTATTTTGTACTCTTTCAAGGCAGGATATGCTGTTTTTAGCATCTCCTGCCCAGATATGGCAGCAGTATTCCATTCTTGGACGTACTTGGCTTTTATATAGATAGAGAGTTGCATCAGTAGTGAGATATCTTCTGGAGCAGTAGAAGGATCCCACCATCTTTCCAGCGACCTTGGCAACAGACTTGATGTACATGTTCCATTTCAGATCAGGAGTAAAGGACAAAGCCAGAAGCTTGTCAAAACATGGGCTTCTCCTAGACGAGAGCCATCCATTTCAATTGATGCCAGATGGGGATCAGAACGTTGATGATGTAAAGATAGGAGTTTGGTTTTAGATGCATTAAAGGTAACCAGCCACGTCTTCCCCCACTTAACCACGCGCTCGAGATCAGAGGAGAGAGAATCAGAGAGAACTTTGTCATTTACAGCCTTTGGTGTGTTGCCGTAGAGTCGTGTCATCAGCATAGATGTCAACGAATGATTTAAGTATGTGTTTAGGGAGATCATTGATGTAGATCAGGAAGAGAGTTGGACCCAGGATTGACCCTTTGCTATCTGTATATAAATTCTGTACCCTCAAACATTTATTTAAATATCTTCAGAAGAGGTACACTCAACACCAAATTGACACATGTAATAATATTGTTCGATTAAGGAGTAGAATTAGATCTACTAATCCCTCCATAGCTTTTTTGCGTTCTTGTCTGGAACAAGATGTGGCCCCACTTTATATCAGTAAACGCATTGCTTCATCTGGGGTGAAACCAAGTTTGTCTATGGAGCGTGCGTTTAGACGATACGATATTAATAAGTTGACAGAGAAGCTAGAGGTGTATATTAGTAATCATCGTTACCTCTGGTCCGTAGTGAAGGGGTTCCTGTCCTTTTTTGACTTTTTCCGTTTTTGCAAGTATTTATCCATCGGTGATCAATTTGCTAGGCAACATGCATCCAAAGACAATAATAAACAACTTGCTCTTCTGGTTCGCAGAAGATATGGGTGTGAACCCATTAATGGAAGCAAACATATTTTCAATTTTTCGAAAACTGTTCTTACAAAAATTGAAAATAGAGTTCTGTCTAGGGGTTTAGATTTTTATATTCCCCCAACGAGTATAAATAAAGAGAGAACACTTTGTGCCTTTGATGTTTTGTTTTCCCAACTTAGACATAATATTCCGAATTCCCCGGAAAAAAAATTCTGGGATGAAATCTAGTTTAGTTGCCTTAGCTAACAGTAACACACCTGTCAATCATAGCGACTTTGTCTGGAACATAACGCAATTTAAAACTATGAAAGCGTTAAAGTCCAATACTGATATTTATATGTGCAAACCAGACAAAGGTGCAGGAGTGGTGATTTTGGCTCATTGGCTTGTGGAAATTCTGCGACCTGTGCGCGAGTTATATACCATGCACTGCATCCCAGCTTCTTTTCCGTTCGTTGATTATGTACGTGGGTTGGATTCAAGTGCAGAGACATCTTTTATGTGCTCATTTGATGTCTCTAGTCTCTTTACCACAGCATACCATTTGATGAAACTATACCTGTATGTACCGACGCGCTCTATGATGGTCGCCTGACTGCTCCACGGTTTTCTAAAGAGATTCTTATTGAACTCATTTTAATGTGCACAAAATCCGTGGAGTTTAGTTTTTGTGATATTATGTACTGTCAGGTCGACGGGGTTTCAATGGGTAGTCCGTTGACCCCAACTTTAGCGGATATTTTCGTCGGGTACCATTCTCTCTCCGTTCTGTTCAATTCCATATTAAAACCAACTGCATATTTCAGACATGTTGACGACACTTTTGCTATTTTTCCATCGCAAGGTGACGCGTCGATATTTTTTAATAGGTTGAATTCTTTGCATGGGGCTCTTAAGTTCACTATGGAAAGTGAGAAGGACAATTCTCTTCCCTTCTTGGGTGTTCTTGTCGAACGTTCAAGGAGGGGGAGGCTTTCTCACTACAATTTATAGAAAGCCGACATTTACTTTTTGCAAATAGGAATAGTGTATATACCTCCATTGGAAACTGGTTTGTTTGGGAGATGTTTCGTAGTTTTTAATATATGTTTTATGGTAAGTGATGTGGTTTGTACGATATGAATTTCTAGTCTGTTTAGTGTTACAAATTATTTTATGATTAGTGTGTGTAGGTAAAAGAAGATTTCTGTTTCTTTCTCTCATAAACAGACATCTTCTTTTACCTACACACACCAATAATACAATAATCTGTAACACACTAAACAAACTAGAAATTCATATCGTACAAACCACATCACTAAGCATAAGACATATATTAAAAACTACGAAACATCTCCCAAACAAACCAGTTTCCAATGGAGGTATATACACTATTCCTTGCCAAAATTGCCATCATAAATACGTTGGTGAAACCCAGCGTAAATTGGAAAAAAGGCTCAGTGAACATAAAAGAGATATAAAAATAGCAATTCTCTAAGTGCATTATTCTCTCATTCATTTCAACATAACCACACCTTTGACTTTAAACAAGCAAAAGTAATTAAATTTATTTCAAATATACCGCACCGGACACTTCTTGAATCTGCGCTTATCGCAAACTCAAGCACAATTAAACAATCTGCAGGTTTCTATAACATAGCGCCATTAATAAGTAAACTATTATGTAAAGAACATTATTTAACTGTAGACACAGTTTAACCTTCTCACACTATTCAAACACCCCCTGTAATAATTAATACATATAATCTCAAACAATAATTTACATAACAAAAAACACTCATTTCATTTCTGTTACAAACCTATATTTGAATTTCAACAGAGATATCTTTTTCCAGTAAGAATATTAACTGCGTTCATATTTTTTTAAATTACATAAACGACTACATGACGTAACTAAAATTCGCCTCTCTTTAACAGGGCCAGCTCCTTTTTGAATTTCCAACGTCTTTTTCCGGGTTTTTTTTCTGAAATAGAACTGCGTAACACTGTACGTGAAGCATTTTCAAATATTTTGTACTGGTATTTTTTGTTTCTTTATCTCATTCATCCAGAAGAAGTCTCGAAATAAAGACGAAACGTTGATGAACACATAATACGGTTTGTTCCTTTTTTTATTTCCCTCTCTCTCTCATTATCTCTCTCTCTCTCTATCTATCTATCTATATATATATATATATATATATATATGAAATTGGTATATTTAGGCAGCATTTTTTAATTCAAGCAAATATCATAAAATGCAAGGGTGACACTTTACTTTATGATATTTTTTTTAATTTTTCGATTTTCTGTATAAACTTTTTTGTATCGAAACCAAAAATATTAATAAAAGTTCCATAATTGTTGCTGTCACGATCGCTTTCGATTCGTCCACGAATCATCATCAGGTGTTGAAGTAAAAGTGCGAAGGAGCGAAAATGAGAATTAAAAGTAAAAACTAAAATATACAGTAAACTACGATGAGTTAAAATATATAGAGTGGATGAAAAGTCGATTAAACATATTCGTCGATTAAAAGTTCGAGTATTAAAATCAGCAAGTTCGTGGACACAGTATAGAAGTCCATCCCCTACGAACTACATAAGACATTTTAGAACGTTACTGATTTTCTCGAATGCGATATCATTTATAGTGGCTTGAAGGGTTCTAATATATGACGCTTCAAGAATTTTGAATTTTTTAATATTATTTTCATGTTGTATAATTTTTATGTTGTCAACAAGGACCTTTCTAAGATTAGAGGGGGGAACATTTATGTTCTTTTATCAAATGTTTATATATAGCACTACTATTATTTAGATGCATGGTTATTCACCGGCACAACGTTGTCGTTGTATACGCAATGCATGTATTATTTTCGGAGTTACATTCTCCCATAGAGCATTTGAATTTATACACTACATTGGATTGTTCCAACGTTTTTATAGCCGGTTAGGATTTGTTTCTAATCACACGGTTTTGTGTTCTAAATATCTTGTAGTAAATACAAAATATAGTTTTAGAATTACTGTCAAAAGGCGTCACGTATCTACGTATGATATTTTTAATTGTATTTTCTTCGATTCTGAAGTTAGGTTTCATTTGATTTTGATAAAATATATTTATGGAGTTTGTATTGCGGTGTTGGCTAATATTATTATTAGGGTTTTTAAGGGATTGTAACATTCGTTTATTTGTCCATCAACAATGTAATTAGGGAAATGATTATTGATGAGTACTTGTTTAATGTTTTTTTTTTTTTTTTCAATTAGTAATGATTTTTTGTGGATGATATCATTTTAGCTCGATTTAATAAATTTTTATTATGGCTATTTTGTATCTTTGTGGGCACTCACTTTTAAAGTTCAGGAGGCTGGAGTTCAGAAACATAGTCCGCACTTGAAGTTATTTAAAAAAACTGAAAATCTAAGCTAAATTAAATCTAATGTTAAAATAATCTATACCTCATTTCTATAATTTTATCTGTTCGTATTCGGCATTTAGAATTTTCTAGTGTTCACATCAACTGAAAAAAAAATCAAATTGAGGAGGTAAAAAGAAAGTTCGCACAATGGAAAATTTTTATTTAAAAGTAACTTTAGAACATTAATGTAACGCAAATACAACTGGAACACAATGAAGTAGTTAATAATTTAGTAGCCTAGCCCTTCTGCAATTTTAAAGCCTGCAATCTTTTGATATTTCCTTGAATAAGACTGCAGCAATATTCCGGGGAAAGGGCATCCCACTTTTCTTTATTTTTCGTCCAAAGTTCTTTCAAATTGGAAATTTTACCATTGTGTAGTTGTTGCTTGATGTAATGCCATACGTTTTCGATAGGATTGAGGTCTGAAGAGTGTGCAGACAATTCCAAACACGAAATATCATGATCTTCTAAGAATCTCTTGACATTGCCAGTTGTGTGAATGGGAGCATTATCCTGCATGAAGATGGGATTATCATTCAAATTCCGACCAAAGTAGGGTAAAAAATGCCCAGTAAACATATAAATATACTTGGTCGAATTAATTCGACCTTGCAAGAGAACCATAGGCCCTGGACCATTTTTACTAATAATACCACACCATAACTGAACTTCCACTACCTTGCAACGTTGAATCTGAACACCTAGGATTAAATTCTCCGTCTTTCAAACTTGTTGTACAGTCTGATAAATTTATTGGATCGTTGATACGATTCGGTAGTCGAAACATGTGTAACTAAGTTGATACACGGTAATACTATATATATATATATATATATATATATATTTGCTCTGCAATAGTATTGAACACTCTTTTCAGGTTTTTACACATTACATTTATTCTATATATATATATATATATATATATATATATATATATATATTATAATAAATTCATATACGTGTCTGTTTGTTCAAAATTTTACTAGTACGTACAACAACCACAGTTTTGCAAAAAAAAAAAGTTTCTATACTGAAAACGGACGTTTACGCTTTTTCATTCTTGCGTGATTTCTGCATATACTATTTTATTAACTAAACTTTTATTTAGGAAACTAGATTAAAGAAGTTGCCTCATTTGCATATTACATTAATGCAAATCTATTTTAATAATTAAATCCATGTTATTAATTGTTTTTTGTAATAGAATTGTTTTAATTTTTCTGTTTAGAAATATTATTTAACGTTGATGTATTAAATTTATTTTCATTTTAATTTATATTCAATTTAATTTACTTTAAATTGTTTTAATTGGTCAGAAATTGCCTTTAAAATGGAAGTAAGTTTATTCATTTAAGCTGTGAAAATCATTCTCTTTTTAATTCATGAGTGTTATTTTCAGCTTAATTTTCATGAATGAAAATGGATATTTAATGCTTCTATAAATACAATGTGGTTCACTTTCAGGAAAATAGTAAGAAGTAAGAGTATCAGCTTTTAAATATTATATAAAATAGGAATTTTTTTTACAAAATATTTAAAATTTGTGAGTGTGGGACTAGATTCCGATACAAATTTAACGTAAAATAAGTACCCATTTCTTGGCCCCATTGCAGTAAAAGAGACATGTTATCGTGAGCATGTTTGCGACTTTGGTGGCAGATGGGGCAAAAACAGGGACCGGGTTGAGGTAGAGTCATATATTTTAAAACATTTTTAAAAAGGCTTCCTTTCTAGGGCAATTGCTCTTGACATATCAAAGGCCTTCGACAAGGTATGGCATAAGGGTCTACTTCACAAGATTTCCAGCTACGGTATAACTGAAAATGTTTTCTCAATCATTAAATCATTTCTCTCCGATAGGCTCATAAGAGTAGTGGTAGATGGACAAAAACCAGAGGCCTGCAATATAAATGCTGGAGTCCCTCAGGGGTCAATCCTAGGCCCAACTCTCTTCCTGATCTACATCAATGACCTCCCTAAACAGATACTTAAATCATTCGTTGACATCTATGCTGATGACACGACCATCTACAGCAACACATCAAAGGCTGTAAATGACAAAGTTCTCTCTGATTCTCTCTCCTCTGATCTCAAGCGCGTGGTTCAGTGGGGGGGAAGATGTGGCTGGTTACCTTTAAAGCATCCAAAACCAAACTCCTATCTTTACATCATCAACGCTCTGATCCTCATCTGGCATCAATTGGTATGGATGGCTGTCGTCTAAGAGAAGCCCATGTTTTGACAAGCTTCTGGCTTTGTCCTTTACTCCTGATCTGAAATGGAACACGTACATCAAGTCTGTTGCCAAGGTCGCTGGAAAGATGGTGGGATCCTTCTACTGCTCCAGAAGATATCTCACTACTGATGCAACTCTCTATCTATATAAAAGCCAAGTACGTCCAAGGATGGAATACTATTGTCATATCTGGGCAGGAGCTGCTAAAAACAGCCTATCCTGCCTTGACAGAATACAAAATAGACTTCGTGGCTTAGTCGGGATGCCCTTTTCTCTACCCTGCAACCTCTCTCCCACAGAAGAGACGTTGCGAGCCTATCCTTGTTTTATCGTTATTTCCATGGCAGGTGCTCATCTGAACTCCAATCTCTGGTCCCCCCTCGCCAATCTTTCACGAAAAACACCCGTCTAGCTGAATCCACTGTGAAAAATTTCCCCCACTCTATATCTGTGCCTAAATCAAAACATGGATTCGATGAACAAAGCTTCATTCTTAGAACTGCACGCCTGTGGAACTCTGTTCCGTCTGCCTGCTTCTCACCTAACTACAACTTGGATGTCTTTAAGACCAATGTAAACAAATTCCTAATGAACCGCTCCCTTAAGTAAACACTTCATCAAATCTCCACACTAACGTAATGTACTTGCAATAATCCTTATCCCTGAGTGGCTTCCGGGCCTTGATAAGTGGTGATCACTGTGTAAAAAAAATGTACAAACACTTCAAAACATGTGGGTGGGAGGGGTCCTTTTTTTTAAAAAATACCTTGAAAAGGTCTGAATTTTAAATATTACTTAATTTATTGTCTATTCCCGATATTTTAAGGCTGTTACCACACGCAAACAAACTAGGGTGAACCTATGCACTGCACACTTCCTCCTTGTACACTTCCTCCTTGTATACTTTTTTCTTTTTCGCTGTTTTTTCAATTTTTCACAACCTTCTTACATAAGAATTTTTTTTTAATTTAATCGAGGGGCAATCACATTAAGACTATTATTATTCAATGTATTCTGTATTTTTTCACTAGTCGCCATGTTTGTTTTCGCGCGTGTGCATTCAATTTTAGTTCGTTTATACATTGATTATGTATACTCACTTTCACGTATATACACTAATTCTGTATATTGACCATTCCATAGTAAGCTACAGCATGCATTGACCCAACGGACCACGAGTAGTCTAATATATATATATATATATATATATATATATATATATATATATATATATATATATATATATATATATATATATATATATATTGTGTGTGTGTTTTTGTGTCTTTGTGTGTAAATAAATATATTCATATATATATATATAAATATATGTATATATGTATATATATATATGTATATGCATATATATGTATATATGTATGTATATATATATATATATATATATATATATATATATATATATATATATATATATATAAACGTTCTTTTATACATCTTTGGTAGTTGTCATCTTTTAATAAACGGGACACATTTACTGGGCATTATATCTGTTATCCCTATAAATAATTTACTGCAAATATTCAAAGTCATCATACTCCACCAGATGCGATATATACATCTTGCTACCCATCTGCTTTCTACTTTACAAATTGACAGTAAACTACATTGATTTGTACATTATTTTCTCCCGTTGCAACAAAACGCCATCTGTTTCTGTTTTTTTTTCTTGCTTTTTTTTTTCATTTGTTGTTTCTTGTGAATAAAGATATTGCGTTTTTCATTTGCGCTTCCTTCTGTTCAAAACAAAACAACAAACAAACAGAAATATAAAAAAGGACCCTTTATTATTGATGTGTCGTGGCAGGTGACGTTTTGTACACTTTTCCTGTCTGCGATAGAAATTCCTTATTTACTCTGACACCACGTATACATTTTCCCTGATGAAAATGTCGATCGAGAAAGTTGAGTAATGTCATTTCACTAAACTATATAAACAAATAACTACCCAGGCTCCGAAATGTGAACTACCAACTCTAGAAACACCTTTCTTGTGATCCATGGAAACTAAACAAGTATACATCTTTAACATGATATATGTTATCTGGTAGCACAACTTTTTGGCTTCAATTTAAGTTTAGATTAACCAATATATTTACATAATATTCAAATTTATTGTGTTTTTGGAGTTTGTATGCTCTTATGCAAATAGCAGCATTTACTTGGTGGCTATGTCTAAGTTAAGACATCGGAAGTGGACTCGGTTTATGTAAATATGGAATGGGTATCAGTAAACATGAAACGAAATACGAAACCATACAAAACTACTTCTTCTTTATGATAAAATAATAAAAAAATAAACTTCTATTTTTACATTTCCTTAAATAATTTTTAATATTTAAAAAATCGATATATTTTATTATAACACAAGAATTGTTAATTAAAAACTTTTATACGTTTGATATGTCAACATTTATTTATTTATCTTAAGAAACTACTTGTATGCGAATGTTTCAAAAACATTTTATAACATGCATTATTTATGACAAAAATTCTCTGAAAAAACTTGTGAAAGACATAGCTATATTATTTCAACAAGACACTATTTATAGAAATATAAATAATAAAGACTTTTATTAGAAATTATTTTCCTGATAACACAAGTGTTAAAAAAATATTTATAGAAATGTAAAGATCACAAGAAGTATTAAAACTAAATTAAAAAAAAAATTTTTTACATGTAGGTCACCACTTATCAAGGCCCGAAGGCCACTCAGGGATAAGGGTTATTGCGTGTACAGTAATCAATGAGATAGTATTGTAATAATCATTAATATTGGGGTGTTTGATAGAGTGTCTTACTTAAGGGGGCGGTTTGTCAGGAGTTTGTTTATGTTGGAATTGAAGACGTCCAAGTTGTAATCAGGTGGGAAACAGGCATGCGGCAGAGAGTTCCACTGGCGTGCAGTTCTAAGAAAGAAGCTTTGCTTATGGAATCTACGTTGTGATTTAGGTACAGATAAAGAGTGTGGAAAATTGTTGACAGTAGTTTCAGCCATACGGGTGTTTCTCCTGAAACATTGGCGAGGGGGGACGAGGGATTGGAGCTCAGATGAGCATCTGCCATGGAAATAGCAATAAAACAAAGACAGGCTCGCAACGTCTCTTCTGTGGGAGAGAGGTTGTAGGGAAGATAAAAGAGATGATTTTGTATTTGTTGTATTCGATTCAGACTCAGCCTTTCAGTCGACGCACTTCATTTTTGTTACATTTTTAGTATCCTGATTAGGATGAACATTATATTCAAACTTCTGTATGTTAGTACAGTCAGGGAAACAGATAACATGGAGATAATTCCCAGGTCTAGCAATCCGAAGGAAGAAGTTATTAGAGTATAAGCCTTTCAGGCATCTATGGACCTGTACAGTGAAGTAGTCGGATTTTTCTGCTAAACGGGGTTGTTGGATTTTTCTGCTAAACGGGGTTGTTGGATTTTTCTGCTAAACGGGGTTGTTGGATTTTTCTGCTAAACGGGGTTGTTGGATTTTTCTGCTAAACGAGTTTGTCGATGGTACGTCAAGAAGTTACAAGTATGATGAGTTCATCAGAGCACTTAACACTCAAATCCTTGTTCAACAAACACAGGGATGCAACATATCGGCGATGGAACACAGGTTTGAGCTAATTTGATAGTGAATAACTTATTAGATTAGAGACTATTTTTAGACCCTGTCAAAGAGGGAGAGATTAATTGTGGATGCGCCAACCCAGATGTGGCAACAATACTCTATGTGTGGGCTTATGGTGACCGGATACTCACAGGAGTGAGTAATTTTCTAGAAGAGTAGAGGTAGACCACTTTCTTTGAAGCTTTTACAATATATTCAATATATTTCTTCAATTCATGCTGTATATAAATGTTAAGCTGAGAAGTTTTAAAGTTGAAATATCAGGTAGGCTGTTATTTGTCATTGCTATGGGTAGATGAGAGGACTTCTTGTAATTGTAAAATGAAAAGTCTTTATAGCGTTAAATATTCTCACTATTTATGACTTCAGTCTACTAACGAGTGGAAGTCGTTTTCTGAAGATTCTACCATTCCGTTAGGTATGCATACATCTGTTTTCCCTCATGTCTATTATAAAGCTTTGTATCATGAGAAAATATACTCATCTCAGATGATATTCAGGAATAATAAAGGTTTAGGAATCAGACCGTGCTGTGATCCCGCATTAATAGTATGCTGTTTTGATGTATGTCTATCAAGAACAACCTGTATTTAATTTTTGTCTGGTGGGCTAGTGTCTTGATTAATTAATGCCTAAAAATTTTAGCGAAGAGGGCGAGGAAACTGACAGAAACATAATTGAAAGTGTTCTTCTATTATAATTCTTGTACACTTTTAACACAAATGAAATTTTCAGCTATCAGGGAACAGCAAGGTATTTGTTGTAGAGTTTGGAAAGTGCAAGAGCTAAGTCAGTTGAACATTTCGGAAATAGTATAATGAGATCAAGCCAGCACGTCTTGGGCGTATTTAAGTTCTATTTTATTATATTGCGGACATTTTTTGATTCAATTTTCACCCCAAAGTATATTGCCACTTTGGTGAAAGGGGCGTCTTTCGGTGATATTAGTTGCAGGAATACATGATATTAATGCGATGATGCTAAAGTTGAGACGAAAAAAAAACATATGCGATATTGCTACAGAAAGGTCTAATATTTATGGAGCAATTCTGGTTTCTAATTGGTTGGTAGCAGAACGTGAATTAATGTGATTCGTCAGTTCCTAGCAGCATCTTTTATAAATAGAATCTCGCGACTGTGCGGAAACATACCCCATTATACGACAAATGTTGTAACAGGAGATGAGCAGCAAGATGTCTGTTCACATTACACTTGAACTTCTGCATGTCAGTACAGTTGGAAAAGTAGAATCCCGGAAGGGAGTTCCAAAATCTAGCAGTTCTGAGGAAGAAACTATTGGAGTAGAAGGCTTTCTTACATCTAGGTGTCTCTACTTGGTAGGGGTGAGATCTTCCTGCTTGTCGAGTTTGAAGGGGGTATTTACGTCGGGAGGTTACAAGGGATTGTAGTTCGTCAGAGCATCCACTATTAAGGTACTTATAGAACAGGCAGAGGGATGCAACATTTCGTCGATGGGACAGAGGTTGAAGCTTAGAAAATAGGTTGGCAACTCTCTTTTGAACCCTATTCAGGAGTGAGAGACTAGTAGCAAATGCACCAGCCAAAAAATTGACAACAACACTTCATACATGGGCGAATGGTGGCCTTATAGAGGTGCAGAATACTTTCAGGCGTAAGTAGCTTTCTAGCATGGTAGAGAGAGCCCTCCCTTCCTCACAGCGGCCATGCGTTTAAGATCTCGCTATTTCACTATTTCAATGATTTTTGCGATCTATATATTTTCGCCTATTGGAACTTGACAACCCGGTAAAATTCATTCTGCCTTCATGCAATGGAAGCTTCACAATTTGCAGTACTACTTTCTATGTTCTGTATGTTTTCATAAAGATATAAGCAGTTTATTTACATAGGAAAGTGCATTTCCGATTGATTTACTTAATGTCTTTTGTTTACCACAAGTAAATCATAGATAATACTTACACGAATATATATCTATGGCGTGAATCGCTTTTCCATTAATCAAAGAGAGTATTCATGGATTTGTAAAAGCATTTATTGATTACAGTATTACTCTTACTTATTCACTTTGTCTCCTTTAGGATCGCTTTAGCCATTCGGACATCACATTTTCTGATACAAAGCTGTTAATTCCTTTATTATACTCTTTGCTAATGAGCTCATTTCATTGACAAACCAGTGTCAACCGTTTACTTTTTTGTCGCTATAAAGCTGAATCAAGACCCAAAGAAATGTTCTAATTAGAGAGGGTGATATTTCTGTCGCTGTTTAAAAGGTAAGGTATCTCTGACAAAAGCTAGAAAATATAAGGAAAAAGGCGACTTACTACCAATTGTTCTACGGTGACATGACTTGGTCGAATTTATGAGGCAGTCGCCCGCGACAATCAGACAGTTTATTCGAACAGTGCATTTATTTTCGTATATGACACTAAGTTAAGATCTCGAATACTTATCAATGAATGCATATATCGCTTCCATTCAGGAAGTGGATACTTATCGAAATTGACAGTTGTTCGATAAATCGGTGAGCATGCAGAGAGATTTTAACAAGCAGAAACGATCGATTTGGTCGTGATGCTGTCAGCTTACTGAGGATTTGTTAAATAATATTGATGAGGATTGCTTCCTTGCCGACCGAAGTTTGATGCAGAAGAGCATATAACTGATTAAGTTTCCTGCCAGGTGGGTGACACTGCAAATAAATCGCATAAAATCGCGATGACATTGTAATAAGCGTTTGCAAGAGATAATCGAAATTATTGATTCGTTTTTTAATTCAGATATCTCAACTTCTCATGTTCTTCCAAGAGTCGATTACACAAATGATTGCACAGAAATTAAAATATATTCAGAACCATATCAATTCCTATTTGAATGTTGATGAATGAAAAGAACCTTAGACGATCGGAAAGTTTACGTTCCTAACAAAAATACAAAATAATACTAAAAGGGCTTTTATTTTATTGTATTTATAATTTAGATATTGGAAAGCGAGTTCGTTATCATGTTTTCTTATTTGTGTCAAACATCCGTACACAGCATAGAGGATGAATCTATTTTATTATTTTAATGATTTGACAATTGGATATTATACAAATTTTCACATGAAAATAAAATGTGTAATATGAGGTGTTGTTTGTTAGATGTAGGACTAGAGTGAACCCTATAATATTATTAAAGAAATTGTTGTGCATTCTGGAATGTATATAGGTAGCTCGTCAAATTTGGAAGTTAACAAGATATGAGATTAGATGGCTTTATTTTAGAGATGATCCTCGTATGACAAAGCTCGCATCGGACATCCTGCATAGTCATCCTTCATCGTTGGAAATATGCATTGAGTATGGTACACGTAAATTCTAGACCATAAGCAGGTGATTGTCTTAATGGAATCAATCCTGTCTTTGTAACTATTGTATTTTTTTTATTAAAACAGTGGGTTTATTTCAGAACAATGCTCGTATATATATATATATATATATATATATATATATATATATATATATATATATATATATATATATATATATGCGACGTTCTTTGGCTGTGGAATTTATTATATATAATCTCTCACATTCTGGAAATCATATATATATATATATATATATATATATATATATATATATATATTTATACGATGATTGTCTGAACTAAAGCCACTTTTTTAATACGAACATTTGAATAGTTACAAAGACGGGATTGTTACCATAAAGACAAGCACCTGCTTATGCTCTAGAAGTAGGAGTTTAAACTCGAAAGGACGATGCCATCCAGCAATGCTAACCAAGCGAGTAACTCAAGTTAAAACTCCTACTTGTGAGACATGGGCTTATTAGCTGGTTGGATGACCGTGTACCTTGTCGAGACGAAGTATGTTCATTTCACAATTAAATTTCGGCGCGGTTTGCTTGATCTGTGTTGGTTAATAGAATGTGCGGGGCGTTTGCTCAGTTGGTAGAGTGCTTGCTTCGCATGCAAGAGGCTCGGGTTTCGAACCCTGAGTTCGGATGTGTCTAACTGATGAGCCCAAATGAGGGCTAAACACGAGTCTTTGACTTCCAGTTCGTTTACTGTCATGGCTCCCGTGGGCTGCGACGTTGTTTGGCTGTGGAATTTATTATATATATCTATAATATAAAGCTGTGTGTGTGTGTGTGTGTCTGGTCACAAATAGGCTCCTATATGGTTGACTATTTTAATAAACTGATTACATATAATGATAGAAGATGTATCGAGACACAGAAATGGGTATGTTTGATCTGGCAGATCAGTGGTTCATTAAAATTGTGGGGTTTGCGTGCGCGCCTGGCCCCCAAAGTATGAAAATAAAAAATTTAAAAATTAAAAAAAAAAGTTTACGAGTGTTTTTGATATAGATGTACATAAGAATACTTGTATAAGTATGTTTCAACTTAAATAGGGATGGTATAATAAAATTGTGGAGTATGCGTTCGTACCTGGCCTCCATATAATGGAAATAGGCACAAACTTATATAAAGACTTTTCATATCTATCTGCGTAAGTATACTTTCATAATTATGTTTCAGTTTGAAGAAATATGGTATAATAAAATTATGGGGTGTTCGTTCGCGCCTGACCTCCATAGAATGTAAATATGTCACAATGTTTAACAAGGTTTTTTTTTTATAGATCCACAGATTATTGTGATAAGTGTTTTAGTGTGAACAGGTATGGTATAATAAATTATGGGGTTTATCTATTTTATTTTTACTTTCATCATATTTTGCTTTGGTTTTGATACCCCCAAATTCGAAGCTATCTCTTTACAATCCTTCCTTTTAATAACCTATCATACTTTCATAAATCAGAGTCCATTTTCTGTAGGCTGTTTTTGAACCCAGTCAACGACGGGTACTTTTGTTAGGATATATATATATATATATATATATATATATATATATATATATATATATATATAGGTATTTAATAATTATTATAGTAAGTAATCACGTCAGTGCCTTTAAGAAACACATTTATTATCGTTGAGCACTTACAGGTTAAATAAAGGAGAATATGTCTGAACAATAACTTTTGGGCGCCATTTTATACAAATGCCGACTGGAATAAAAAAGACGGCACAGCGAATCGAAAAGATATCCAGAAAAATCGGAGAAAAGAATAACTGTCGTATTCAATCAGGGGTGCTTGAATATATATATATATATATATATATATATATATATATATATATATATATATATATATATATATAAGATGTCTTTACCCTTCAAAGTAGGAATATGGTTTAAATGTATAACATATGCTCTCAAATGTGATATATTTATAAATAATACTGAATTTCTTCTCAAAATTACTAATCTTAATATCAATCATTTTCATTTTTTAAAATGCAAGTTAGTGCAGGACAATGAATGAATTATTGTAATTTCAGAGGATTACTATTATTTATTTAAGATTTTTAAAAGTAATCGTCTATACATAAGGTCTTGTCTCTAAAAATTAGAAACATTCAATCGCATAGTTATATTTACAAATTCATTTTTTATATCATTTGAGTCGACAAGGGGATATAACTCCTGATCAAAATTTGAAGTTCATACTTAATAAATGTAAATAACTCCATTTATAAAACCCTATACCCACATAAAAGCGCCTATAATTAACGTTTTACTTTTATCATAGCGATTTTAAATACCACAGAGCTAAATATTTTGGTTTCAATTCTAGCTCATGACAGCGGAGTCATACGTTTTTAACTTTTGAAATTACTAATATATGTTTAGTATAATATAATAACCATTAGAGAATTAGTTTCATAATAACGAATACGAAATATGCATGAAAAAATATAATATTTAAGCGTAATTTACGACCGGGCAACGCCAGATATTATGCTAGTAGTTAGAAAATAGATATCCTTTCAAAACCCACTTCAGGAATAGTAATCAGTACCTACAAAAGTGAGAATGTGTGTTAAGACAATTTGTAACCTATATATTAAACGAATTGTTTATCTACAGACTTGAAATTTGTTATATAGGGTATTCAGACACGATGTTAAATTTGCATCGATTCTCATTCAAAAAAGGGCTGCTAAGGAGTCAGAGTTGAAAATTGGTACGTGGGGGGTCATCGAATTTTTATCTGCTTTCTAACTGTTTCATGAATGCTCATGTGAATCATACACATAACAGATTCCTTATGTTAAGAATAAACAGACTTGAAAATATGAATACGTGTCAAGCTGGACAAATGGTAATCGTACTTGACTCACTGTGTGTGGATTTTGGTTTCGATTTTAGCTCGAGTTTTTTTTTATATACTTACAAGAATTGAACTGTTTAAAAAAAACATAATACTCGCATAGCATGATCCAGTTTCTGCATGAATTAAAATATAATATTTATGCTTATTTTACGACCGGATGGCTTGCGATTATATATATATATATATATATATGTATATATATATTATATATATATATATATATATATGTGTGTGTGTGTGTGTGTGTGTGTGTGTGTGTGTGTGTGTGTAAGAGAGAGAGAGAGAGTCCCTACTGAAAGTATACCGAGCGGTCGCCCTGACAACCCTACTCTACGCCTGCGAAACTTGGACGCCATATAAAAGACATGCAAGACAGTTGAATGGCTTCCACTTCAGATGCCTCCGTAATCTTTGCAACGTCCGCTGGCAAGACAGAATTCCTGACACAGAAGTCTTGAAGCGCGCGGGGCTCCATACCATCACCACCATAATCCGCAAAACCCAGCTCCGGTGGGCAGGCCATGTCTATCGCATGCACGACAGCCGAATCCCCAAACAACTTTTCTATGGGGGAACTCAGCCAGGGAAAGCGGAATGCAGGGGGCCAAAAGAAACGATATAAAGACTGTCTGAGAACGTCCCTAAAAGACTTTGACATCAGCCCCCAGTCTTGGGAGAGTCGCGCTGCTAAACGTTCGGCCTGGCGTTGCGTCATCAGCCTAGGAGCCGACAGGGCAGAGAATCAACGCATGACACACGACCAGGAGAAGCGCAAGAGGAGGAAGGAGAGAGCTGCCGGTTCACAGCCTGCCGATACCGCCTTCACGTGTCCAGAGTGTGAAAGAGTCTGCCGAGCACGGATTGGCCTCATCAGCCATCTCAGGACCCACAAACCCCTGACGCCGAACTGATTGATACCTTGGTCATCGTCGACTTCGACGGACGAGCAAGAAGAAGAAGAAGAAGAGAGAGAGACAGAGGGAGTGCGTATGCGTATGTGTGACACAAAATTATAGAGTGCATTAGTTCAGATACAAATATAATTGAAGCCGAAACAGCTGTCTGTAGATGAACAAAGCTCTCCATCAAATGGTTATTAGGATCTTTATTCAAACGAGATCACTGGCTTGATGTGACTAGATAACCCTGATTACAGATATAGAGATCTCTAGAAAGCCGAACAATCGAATATGTGTCATGGCAGATCCAGGGTTTTCCACAAATAATGCCTCCCATTTTGCATTCTTCTTAAATGGATCAGAGCGGATTGCTAACTGCATTGTTATAATGACTTGACTTACGCATTCATGACCTAAAACTTTTATTTCTCTGTTTCAGATACTGACGGTATGAAAGTCTAAGAAACAACCCCTGTCATAAACATGCGTCAAATACAGAGATGCAGCATTGAATTTCTGGCAAAGAGTAGCGGTGACTATGATGAACAATAAATACAGGTGCAGAAAAGCTAGCTCGTTTTAATTGAAATACTCCAGTTTTCGTAGCCCTTAAACTTTTTCATATAGAAATAAGGAGCTTTTACTATTGGAACGACACTCGTATGACAAAGAGTGCCCCGGACGTTCATGCACAGCTATTGTTCATGGCTGGCAAAAGTGCATTGAGAATGATGGTGAAGATGTAGAAAAAATCCTCAAGCATAAAAGGTCACTCGTTTTAATGGTACCACGCTCATCTTAGTAGCTCTTCAGCTTTTTTCAGTTTATACATTGAGACGCCTTATTTTTTTTTAATAACCTTTGTGTATTTTTTGTAATGTATATACTTGTAAAAATGAAACACGTCATTGCAATTCTATTTATATATTTTTCGATACTTAGCGTTTTTCTCTCTTTCTTTCTCTCCCTCTCCCTCCCTCTCTCTCTCTCTCTCTCTCTATATATATATATATATATATATATATATAGATATATAGATATAGATATATATATATATATATATATAGAGAGAGAGAGAGAAAGAGAGAGAAAGAGCGAAAATTAAGTTAAAACCATGATGAGCCGAAATGTCCTCTTCTTCTTAAAAGTGTATATATGTCGTTATTATAATTTTGTTTGAATGCCGTGATATTTTTATTAGTTATGTATGTACATATCTGTCTGTCTGTCTGTCTGTCTGTCTGTCTCTCTCTCTCTCTCTCTCTACATATATATATATGTGTGTGTGTGTGAAAACAGAAATATATAATTTACTTATACGTGTAATTATATAATATATATGTTAATATATATATATATATATATATATATATATATATACATCTGCGTGGTTTTGTTTGTGTATACATATGAAGTACTTATAAATAGCTAAAGTAGGATGATCAGTTTACTTCACATTCCCCGACCTTTCTCTGACCTTATGCACCTCTACTCCTTCCATCCGTCGCGGCCATTTCCCTGGTTTTTATATAGATTCATTGATCGACTCTCATTCTAAACTGGACCCTAATTATGTGGAAATCTTCTCCGCTGGGGGTCAGTTTGATAAGCATGCGCAGTGTCAACTAATAACAAAAAATGTGTAAGAAAAGGAAATGAAACACTCACTAAGCGGATGAAAATGGCCCAACAACAAGTCAAAGAGAAAGCAATCACCCACACACACACTCATATATATATATATGTGTGTGTGTGTGTATGTGTGTGTGTGCGTGTGTGTGTGTGTGTGTGTGTGTGTGTGTGTGAATTCCTTGAAAGTGAAAAGAATGAAGGAAAGTTTATTGCTTTTGATATTAGCTGTAGTGAATGTCGTAAACATTATTGGACACTTTAGAAAAAATAAATAAAATAAGAAATAACCGAAAAAAAAATCGCAGGCGAAATTTAATCAAAGACGCCAAGCTATTTTCTCCCATATTTATTTTCGGCTTACACATAATTAAAAAAAGGCTGAATAAGCCTTGCAACAGAAAAAAATAGTTTCAATAAATTAAGCATTAAAACATTATTAAGCCCTTAACTTTCCTTTAATATTATAGTAAAACGTAACTACAAGGTGGGATATTTCTAAAATGTTATTAGAAACTCTACTAAAAAGCGACACATTCAGTTTCTTTGACAGTTGGACCTAATATAAGATATATCTTTTATATTTGAATATCATTCAAACACTATAGTGTTTGAATATATTGTTAGGTGGCAAATTTAGTCATTTAGAACTGCTTCAAAGCTTCATCGCTTACTCATTTTTCGACCAAATTTAAAACAATTATTACAGTTTATAGATCACTTTCTCCGCTATATTGTGAAGAAAAAACATTTTCAATTTTTGTTCAGTAAAGCAATAGTTATGATGAATTTTCTGAAAATCGTAAAAATATGTAAGGAGGTAATATAATATATATATAATAATTATATAATTTTATATAAAATAAAAAGCTATAGCAAACATCTAAATGACTACTTTAAATACAGTTCCTCATTTCAAAAAAAGAAAAACTAAAAGATTCATCTGCCTTACTTTTAATGCTAGGTTTATTTTTGGTGTCTTTTCAATTCAATAGAAATCCTCCTAAATTTGCTGATGAGGAGACCGTGCTTACCAAAAAAACTATGTATAATTGTTCTACGTGACTTCATGTATACCACAAATAAAAAGCACGGATTTCCGAAACGATCGTACAGATAATTGACTTTGTTGTTGTTCCTTCTTATGAAACTGATTTTTAATTTAATTAAATTTTGATTTTTAAATTTGAAAATTTTTAAAAATTTTTAAATTATAAATCACATTACTTTATATTGAATTAGCTCTAGGACATTTAACTATCGAGCTTATTATATATCTAAATTACAACGAGCACTTCCTGTATTTTAATTAAACTAGTAATTTCACTATTACATTAAAATACACTTAGCTCTTTAGACTATTATTCTAATCTCCTTTAAATTATATATATATATATATAGTGTAACCCAGATATAAGATACTTCTGTGCTCTCTTATATCCGGGTTACACTTACATTCGGGGTTCTTATATCCACTTTACACTGTATATCACAGACACTCTAATTTGATTTGTGACCAGAGAAAATCTCTCTTATATCCGTTTTTTCTTTAATTGGGTCACTTATGTCCGAGTTACACTATATATATATATATATATATATATATATATATATATATATACACATATATATATAGTATTTATTTATTATTTTTTAAAATAATAAATAAATAAAAATGTTATATACGTCCAAACAAATTAAAGGGCGACTTTCTAAGTAAATAAAAAAGAAAAATGAGCTTCGAGGCGGAGCCAATATTAATTGTATTTATCGCTTGAAAAAACAACAATAACAAATATATATATATATATATATATATATGTATATATATATATATATATATATATATATATATATGTATATATATATATATATATATATATATATATATATATATATATATATATATATATAGGTTTGAGATGTTCAAAAGTTTGGACTAATGAAAACAACGCGGTTTTAAATAGTGCTCAATAAAAAGAGCAATTTTTTTAGAGGGAAACCGTTACATATGGTCGTTACAAACAGCCATCTGTTTCAGCCAATGAGACTTCATCAGGGGACACTGAACCCATCAACGCCACAATGAAAAATGAAAAAAAAATCTATAAAATTTGTGTGCCCGCAATTCTTTATAGTT
Organism: Euprymna scolopes; assembly: GCF_053919585.1. Taxonomy (NCBI): domain Eukaryota; kingdom Metazoa; phylum Mollusca; class Cephalopoda; order Sepiida; family Sepiolidae; genus Euprymna; species Euprymna scolopes. The sequence goes on from NC_136488.1 coordinate 31,824,326, forward strand.
TTTTTTTTTTTTTTTGAAGAGCTCCCTTTTCCCCTTTTTTTTTCAATTTTTTTTCAATTCTGTTCCATGTTTCTTTGTGGCGTCGATGGGTTCAGGGTCGCCTGATGAAGTCTTATTAAGTGAAATAGATGGCTGTTTGTAGCGACCACATGTAACTCTTTACCCTCAAATTAAATATATATATATATATATATATATATATATATATATGCATATATATATACACATATATATGCATATGTATATATATATATATATATATATATATATATATATATATATATATATATATATATATATATATATATACCCGTTACACCTCTGCATTGGACTGCCTCCTATGAACTAAAATACCTTTTGTACACATTTTATTAGATTAATATACTGTTTCGGGTAAAAGCACTAAAATCATAAATCATTCAACTGATATGAGGAAAGAATGCGGTTGTTGCATTGCATTGATGTTTTTTGTTGTTGTTTTTGTTTGTTTTGTTTTTGTTTTGTTTTTTCATTATTTGGAGTTTCCGGACTATTGCTTTTATATTTTGTGTTATTTTCACATTTCGTTCGATGTAACCTACCTTATTCAAGCGCATCTTATCACACTTGTGAAACACTATATTGAACTCGAAAATATGAAAGAAATCTTCAACAGAATTCTTTAATCCACGAGAGCATCCTCTTTTTAGGTAAATCGACAATAGTGTATTTTATAAAGAAATGCGAGGGACGTGTGTTTTTGTTTTTATGTATAGTGTATGGTGTACATTTTGTTGCAGGTAAAAATATTTAAATAGCATAGTAAATAAAACAAACCCCTGTTGTCTAAATTACTCTAAGAAAAAGAATTTTAAATATTTTCAATGTTCCAAGCTTTGGTTTTGTTTAGTTATTTAATGTCACTATCATCAATAGAGACTTCTGAGATTGACGAAAGTTAACAACCTTCATCGAACAAACGAATTTCAATATTAGTGTTTATCTTTTTTAAAAGTGATTTGACGAAAGAAAATTTCCATTTTATCTTGTATTTTACTATATTCTATAATGTTGTTTCAGTACTCCTGCACAATATTGACGGAACTGTTTTTTAGTCAAGTCGAATGTAAAATTAACCTTAACTTAACCTAAGCCTAAACTATCCTAAATTATCCTCAATTTAACACTAATTGATCTAAAGTTTATGTTTTGTTCCGCAAAAATCAATCTAGTTCAGATCTAACTGATTAAAAAGTATTTCTCCGGCAACACAAATAAAAGCGTTTTTTTTTAATTTGTATATTTCCATGAAAGTTAAAATTTATTCGTAACTGCTTTCCTTACAAATACGCGCCAACTACGAATCTATGAACCGTTATTCATAAGTAGCGTCCAAGTTTTCAAAGAGATTGCTACAAAAATATCATATTTAATGAGCACAAAAAAGATTTTAATACAATATTATAAATGAAAGGAATACGAAATAATGCAAAACGGAAAATATATTATTTAAATAGTGTTGGGGCGTTAAAAGTCCTTTAAAACTCTCAGATAAAATAAAAAAAAGCATTTGCTTCAAAATTACCGAAATAAAATTGTTTTCAAATAATTTTTACAAATCGAAATTAATTTTGATATAAAATGCATTAAATAGTATGAGCGTACATACTTGGTAAATTTACGAGAATATAATGTGTTCCGCCAGCGTTCTCACAACTATGTATATACAATAATAAACTTTTGCTAATAAATTAATTTTTCATATTTAAATTATTATCACCATTTTGTATAATTCCCCTAGAGATTTTTCCGGTTATATATTAAGCAGCGAACGTTATGCGATATGCTAGTGGCTTTCTCCTTTCCAATCACTTAAAATTACTTGCTTTGTACCTGCTAACGTAAGTATGACGGTATTGAATTATATTTATTTATATAGAAATAAATACACATTGGTCTTTATTATATAGTGGAAGATAATTCACCGTTTTCTAATTAAAGTGCACTCAACAAATGTGGAAATTGACTTGACATGGCTTCTAGAAGAGGCCTCCCCTCTCTTTCTATTGCCCATCTTAAGAAATGTGCACTAAGATGAGGTCGAGCAAGGTGAAGGGCCTCTCGTCAGAATCCTTTTATTGATATGAAGTCATCTCTCTGCACCACAACAAAACTTTTCTAAAGTGTTGTCGCCCTGTTCAGCTTTAAGACCTGCGAATGTTACCTGCAGTTACCTTGTTAATGAGTCGCCATGCAGTATCTGCAACTGCCCGTGGCTATATCCCTGGTATATGTCATCACCACCTGACTTCAAGAGCCACTCAACGGAATGTCTTCTTACACCCCACTTGCTTCTCGGACACCTGCTGCCCTGCCTGAGGAAAAAGTGTCTCCAATACCCGTTTGGAGAACCGAGGGAGAAGAAGGAAATGGGGAAGGAATGCATGAGTGCGAGATTGGTATTACTCAATTGACGGTGCTTGTAGTTATACTTATAAAATATGAGGTATTTGGGAAGGTTCACAGGATATGCCCATTTATAACCTGCGTGCCTTGCTCAAAGCTGCAATGATTTTATATCTATCTATCTATATATATATATATATATATATATATATATATATGTGTGTGTGTGTGTGTGCGTGTGTGTTTGTGTGTCTGTGTGTGTATGTGTGTGTGCAATGCTGGTATATGTAGGTGTTTCAGTACTGTATGTGGATGACTATATATATATTGATGGCTAATCCCATATATATATATATATATATATATATATATATATATATATATATATATATATATTATTCCATTGTGCCTTATTCTTGTTTGCATGCACCCTAGTTATCCAACTCTGCCCCCATTTAACTTAATTTTCAATTTATTTATTTATTTTTTTAATTTTTAATAATTTTTTTTTCGTTTTTCAATTTTCTTTTCTTTTTACTTTACTCTTTATCCTTTATCCCTTAATTTTATTTCATGTGTTATTTTTATCTCATCTTTATCCCTTATTTTTTTTACCTTTTCGCTATTCTTCTTCTTCTTCTTCTTATTATTATTATTATTAGTAGTAGTAGTAGTAGTAGTAGTAGTAGTAGTAGTAATATTTGTAGTAGTAGTAGTATATTTTCCCCTATTATCCCACCACGCCAATCGTCCCCATCCTAAATTTCCTTTTGTCTTTTTATCCACTCCATAAACATTGCTACCATATCCTTATACCTCTGCCTTATATCCCAACCCAACCCCTACCCTGTATATCTAATAAAAAAGAATAATTGCTACATATTATCTAATATATATTGGTACTCAAATTTATTATTATAGTCTTACAACTAACCACCCAGACCCACCCCATAACTTGCTCCTTTAACTCACTTCCGAACCCTCCTTCGCCTCAATAAATTAAAACCCTGATACAGAACGCCCCATGTAATCCCTTTTGTTCAACCATGATTAGAATACACCATTTCGCCCTTATGTTCATGCGTGCGATCTCCATCGACCGACTGTAACTTCAACGAAGAGTGCTCAACAAAATAAATCGAGTTCTTAAAAGGGGCTGAAATAATTATTATTATAATTATTTTTAATACCCACATGTTTCATCCTTTCGGGTGTCATCAATGGCAGGAGTTACGATTACAGCTGGTCGAGAGATTCGAATACGGCCATGAAACCATCTGACTTCAGGAAAATGATATAAAAACTTTATATATACAGCGATTTATTCATTTATTCAACAGGGATACACATTAATTAGGGGTGTTGGATAAGTGGGTACTTTTTATGCCATGTCATTTCGAAGCATAATGCTTCTCAGAAAAGTGGAGCAGCTGTTAGGTAACATAATGGGAATGCGACGTCTAGCGATATTTTCATCAAGAGCGACATAAATTCTTGAGCCTCTTTAGGGGAGCTATAATGGTTTCTGTGATATATGAGGAGTATAGTTTGTATTATGTAATGCATGTCCAATAAAGCTTTTCTATAAGAACTCTATTTGAATTTGTCCCCTATCGTGGAAGAAGAAAAGTATTTCCGGCAAAAATATAATTGTCAAAAAGTATTTATCTTCTTAAAAGACTGTAAGAAATTAAAAAGAAAAGATGTATTTCCAAGCCTGTGAATAAATATTATGATTGCACTTGCTGTAAAATACGTTTAAATATATTTAGAATCATGGAGATATTTGAATTTATTTATACAAAGGTATCGTGGCAAAAGTTTATAAAAAATGACTTGGTTCCATCAATTAGCATCGAAAGCAAAACATTTAGTGTTTCAGCCGCGTTCTCTACCGACGTTGTTATCGAGAGAAACATAATACAGTGTAGATTTTAACAAACTTAAAGAAATGTATTTCATGTGAGCATGCGCAGAAAGACGGAAAAACATGTCGGTCAGTTGAAATGAACATTTCGCATTACAACTGTCTGATATATGTCTGTACGCATTATTTATCAACCGAAACAAAGATTTTACTCGTTATTAACTATCTCTCGTTGTATAATTACTATTTTTTGTTAATTTTAGTGTTATGTCACTAATAGTTTAAGAGATTACCTGTGAAATATTTACACACACATGCATGTACTGTTTTATGATGACTTTATCTCTACTGAACTATACATATTAAATAGAGGTGACGTGATTTTAAACCTTAATTTATCAAGTAAAAGTTTAATATTAATGATTATATATAGACATGTTCTTTTTATATTCTTTATAGTTTATGAGATATTTAATGTCCAAATGTGTCCAAAATTTAATGTTATATATATATATATATATATATATATATATATATATATGTGTGTGTGTGTGTGCGTGTGACTACTTCATTTAATCATAAATTTTATGCGTAAACTTTAAGTATTTACTTAAACGGTGCTGAATACATGGATAAAGCTAGGTAGTAAGTTATAAAAATATATATAGCAATTAAGCTATACAGAATATCCCACGTTTCATCCACGCTAGGATTCGTCAGGCTTATGCGAAGAGTCGTGTTTGTCTCGAGTTTTTATATGCGCACATTCTATTCAGTTTTTAGTTAGCCCATCAGCTTCGTAGTTTTCACCGCGCCCTTCCATATCAGTCAATGGGCTAGCACTTACAGTTAAACGAAAACCAAAAGAAACGTCGTTAATAAGTGTCATTTTCCCTTCTTTTACGCATCAAGAACGACCCGTTGCTCGACAGGGTTGTGACTTGTGATGCAAGGTATGTTCTTTACAACAACTAGTGGCCCAGTTGACCTTAGCTTCAACCCTTCCTTTGCATGTGCTTTTTAAGCGGGAAGCGTAGATATCTAGTAATCTGACCTATTTTAAACCTACGTGTAGTTAAATGTGTTTTTATCTATATTTTTTAATATTATGTTAGTTTATATATATATATATATATATATATATATATATGATAATTTATGTATATGTGTGTTTATTTTATTTATTTATTTTCTATTGTTATTGTTAATTTTAAAATTATTTTGTATCGCTATCCCTGAGTAAAATGTATCCTGTATACATAGTTCCTCGCTATCTCTCTCCTACAGTTTAAAAGATGTCGGGGTTCTTTAAATTATAAGATAGCAAATTTTTCATGAAAGCATAATCTACATAGATCGTCTGGGTCTCTACATGTCTTTGGTTGTCTTACTATTTTCCGCTTTCTTTGAGTTCCCAGTATTTATTTGCTAGTTTTGTTTTCATTTGGTGTTTTTTTTATTTTGGAATGTACTTTTTTGGTCATGATATCGGGTTTTGAAATCTAAGGGAGTCATACCTACGTAATATTTCTTGTTATTCGGGGTTTCTTTTGCTTACCGGGCCACACTATTTGCGAAAAAAACACAATTAACAAGAAATATTACGCAGGTATGCTCTCTGAATGTTTACTATGTATGCCTGACGATTTGGCATTTTTAGGCACTTAATTTTCTTCTGTTTTGTTTGTTGCATAGGGGTCTTTAAATAAGATACCAGCTGAAGAAGTCAAAGGTACTTTGACACTAGACTCGGATCTCTTAATCAACAATAATTATCAATTCCTAAATTGATAGTTGCATAAGCATAAAACACTTGTGACTGAATTTATAAAAATAATTATTAATATATATTTTTAAATATTATACTAGGACGAGAAGAAAGTCTTTGCGGAAGTTTTAATTCTGATTTCAAATGATAAAAGATAGAAAAAAAGTAATTCGTACAATTTCCTTATTTCAATTCAGGCTAGGCCGAAAAGATTATGAAACAGCTCACGATATCAATGGAGCGTTTGAACCAGGAAGCACAAAATAACGCTTAGCACAATAGTTGTTTAGGAAATTTCGTGATGGCGACCAGTCTTCAAAATGATGAGCGTAGTGATCGGCTATCGGATGTTGACAAAGATGAATTAAGAGCGTTAGTCAAAGCCAATACATGCACAACTGTTCAAGAACTTGCTCCTGAATAAGATGTCATGTTTACGACAGTTTACAACCACTTGAGAGATTAAAAAGATTTAAAAAATTCAGTAATGAGTGCATAACGAGTTAAACGAAAACCAAAAGAAACGTCGTTAATAAGTGTTATTTTCCCTTCTTTTACGCATCAAGAACGACCCGTTGCTCGACATGGTTGTGACTTGTGATGCAAGGTATGTTCTTTACAACAACTAGTGGTTAGACGCCGACGAATCTCCACGAAACTTCCCAAAGCGAGAGTTGCACCAAAACAAAGTAATGCTGACTGTTTGGTCGTATGCGACCAGTCTCATCCATTACAGCTTTTTGAATGCAGTGGAAACCATTACAGCGGAGAAGTACTATCAACAAATGGATTAAATGAACCAGAAACCTCGACAACAACACCCAGAAAGTGCCCAATTCTCCTCCAAACCAATGCCCAACCGCACGTTGCTAAACGGACCCTGTAGAAGTTGAACAGATTGGGCTACGAAACTCTGTCTCATCCGTCATACTCTTCACACCTCTCACCTATCCATTACCACTTTTTCAAGCATGTCGCCAACTTTCTTCCTCCCCACCAGAACGCAAGTTTTTACGTTACTGACATGAATGCACTTGTTTTGCGTTGGCGAAAGTGTGTTGATTAAGGTAGTGCTTATTTGGATCAATAAAGTTTTTGCTTGAGATATGTTCATTTAAACTTGTTAAAAACCGCAAGAATTTGCACGTCTACCTTATACATTCTACATAATTGCGTGGAATTTAAGATGAAAACACTCTAGCACACGGATATATATATATATATATATATATATATATATATATATATATATATATATATATATATATATCCGTGTGCTAGAGTGTTTTCATCTTAAATTCCATATATTATATATATATATATATCCGTGTGCTAGAGTGTTTTCATCTTAAATTCCACGTATATGCTAGTATATATTCATGTATATATATATATATATATATATATATATATACATGAATATATACTAGCATGGATACCCAGCGTTGCCAGGGTCGACATGAACTTCAGTTTGATCACACCTGCTATACTAAGAATATTGACCAGTTTTTCATTATTATATGTCAACTCCATCGTTACCCCAACAAAAATAAAAAAAAGAACGAATGAAAACACGAAAATTTATTCCCCCCGAAACTCGCAGAAGTACGTGACAAACTCTTCACCAAATATTTCGATAGAAGGAATACGAAGAGAAGCTATAGCAAGAACTCATCCTCTACCACAGTTGACCATGAGTTTTCCTCCCTCTACGTTCCTCGTCTCAGACGAAATGCCCCGAAAAATCGTCTTTGAAAGAGCAGTCAGTCCGTTGAACGCATTACTGCAAATTGATTGTCTTCAAATCTCTAAAGAATTGGCAGTCGCGTAACTCGCTTCCTTTATTGTTCTTTAGTTCTAATATTCCAGGAGTGATATTTCTGACAAAAAGAAAAGAATTGCTGTTTCATGGGTCATATATTATTCAATCTAACACTCGCGGTTGGAAAGTTTTTGTTCTTGAAGTACAATTTTTAAATCCCTACATCAAGTGGACTCATGCCTTGTCTTGAAGGATTTTATTTTTAAACATCTGATGCAATTTGTTTGTTAAAAATTATCCTTTAAGAAACGAAATGCATATCTTTGACCAAGTATATAAATAATGTTCTTCATCTCTCGACGATCATTTGGTTTTATTAAGTCTTATCCTCGATTGGCTGTTGACCTTAATATGTGGTGATCCAGTAGTGAAACGAGTAGTAAGAATGGATTGCGAAAGAGCAACAAAATAATGAGAATGTGTTGCTATAGAGTTCTCTATTTAGTAAATTCCTACACCTGATATTGAGACATTAGCAAATATATAATGTGGAGGATTGTATAGCTTAGAAGCAGACAATGAATACGCTGTTCATTACTTCAACCAACAATTAAGATATGCCTGTATCCATTAAAGTGTTCAGAAAACTTTTAACTCGCCCACTTTGGTAATGTTCCAGCAAATCCCCGCCTTGACCAGTGATTCTGTGGACCCAATGAACATCTGAGATCTGATAAAATGGAGTGAGGTGGAGTGAGGGGGAAAAATGACCAAACCCCCTCTGGCTCATACAATCAAACCAACTGATAAAATACCTTCCATTCCTTGGCTTTTAAGACGATGTTGGCCAACTGTCCGATAACTATATTGAATACTTGTAAGTCTTTCGCAGTGGCAGGTCAGCCTTGGGCTATATTCCTGATTGACAACACAACATCTTACAGTTTTGGCATGATTCAGTGAACGAAAGATTAGTTCAGATATCTATGTGCCCTTAAAATGTTCATCGTATGAGGAATTCTTAGACAAATAGTTTAGAAATTTAATCCAGAGTTTTGATCAGCAAATAGAAAAGAACTAGTAGGTTTTCTAAATTATTGTAAATACAGCGTGTATGTTATTTTATGCTAACCTAGCAAATGTACCTGGCATTGCCCGGCATTAAACGTCACGTTAAATTTCTTAAAAAAAAAACAACGAAGTAAAAAAACGAAAGAAACTGAAACATGTGCATGCGAGTATTATGTTTTTCTAAACAGTTCACTTCTTGTAAGTAAAAAAAAATATTCGCCCTTAGATCGAGACAAACGACTAAAGACTGCGAATCAAGTACTATAACATTTAATCAGCGTAACACTCTTAAAAGAAAGGGGTATCAAACTACTTACTCTTAACATAAGTAATCTTTAATGTGAAGTATTCACGCATGCGCATTCGTAAAACAGTTAGAAAACATAAAAATTCGATAGTCCCACGTATTACCTTTAAAATTTTGACCTCTTAGCAGCCCTTATTATCAGATGTAAACGGTTTTCAAGTTTTCCATATATCTGATTATTCTATATACAAAATTTCAAGTCTGAAGATCAAAAATTCGTTGAGTATATAGGTTGAGAATTGTCCTCACACACAGTCTCACTTTTATAGATATATAGCTAATGAAATTTTACTTTTGATTGAAAGTAAATTTTATTAATATTATTTAAAGTATATGTACTGTTGTTATTACTATCCCTAATAGTAAAGTGATGATATTACATCTAGGTAGTTAAAAAACGGAATATTTATATTAAGTATGATAATAATGTCAAATAGTAATATTTATTAGATGAGTATAGTTCATATTACAGAGGTTTTTTGACAGAATATATGTAGAGATTGGAATTTGTAATGTGCTTTTGTGAATTAATGCGGAATTTGAGTGATTTGTCGTTTAAAGGGGAGGTTATAGAAACAGAAACAATCGTGGGAAATACTATTGATGTATAAACATAAACACATACGTAACTTTATATGGACGGAAATAGATATTTCCTCTTGATATAAAAACAAACTAAAATGGTTTCATAATCTCTAAACATATTAAAAGTACTTTATAAAATTTATTGCATTTATATATATATAAATGCAATACATTTTATAAAGTTAGGAGCCTTGACTGCCGTACAAACGGTCGGGTTTCAATCCTGGCTTGAGGTAGTTGCCTGTCTAGCCGCACTGATGAGCTGTGAAACAGCGAAACAGTAATGTATGTGGATGACTATAATGCTCCTCACCTTGAGTTGAGCATATTGAGAAGTGAAACACGAATTACCATTAGCATATAAGCGACGCTCTTTGTGTAAACAAATCGAGCGGAGGTATTTCGGACAATGTGAAAACATCGTAAAACTCACTACACGTTCAAGCAGCCGCCAATAGCGTAATGGTTAGGAGCCTTGACTGCCGTACAAACGGTCGGGTTTCAATCCTGGCTTGAGGTAGTTGCCTGTCTAGCCGCACTGATGAGCTGCGAAACAGTATTGTATGTGGATGTATATATATATATATATATATATATATATATATATATATATTGTCTTTGAAGTTTTTAACCTTTAAAACTATACAAAAATATCTTTTATCATTCGTTAGAAAACCATCTAGTTAGTAAGTCATTTAATCACCTGCAATCAACTCGCTCTTGAATTTACTATAGTACTAATAATTTATTTTTTAAGGGATCATCAGTTGTTTACCATGAAACACTGTTTTGTGGATTTAAAAACAAAACAGTATATTACATCATGGCTCTCCAACAGTGTTGATCAAACACCACCTCCCTTAATCTTAGGAAGAACATGTTACAAAGATTTGATCCAATTTCCTATTCTTAATTGCAATTACTAACTTTTCCATGTTATAAAAATGAATTTCTTACCTGTGTGAGTCATCAATTTCCAAATTAAAAATGGATATATTTTTTATTTATCAGTCTTGTATTTACAAGATTAGGATTAATCTATTTAACTACTTATCACCCCCACTATGATTAGTATTTTGTATATTTACATTTATATTTATTTAAAATTAAATATATAAAGGTTAAACATATTTATACATATATACATTTTTTAATATAAATTTATTATATGTAATTATAAATATATTTTATACATTGCTAATATATATATACATACATTGCTAATATATATATACATATATGTATATACATTGCTAATATATATATATATATATATATATATACATCCATTGCTAATATATATATACATCGTTCTGACAAGTTATGAAGCTACTTGATCAAAATAGTTAAAACAAAAAAAAAGCACTTCAATGTAAAAAGACTAGTCAACTAGAAATGATTCCAACTCAGAGAATAGCAATTATTTCCCCTTTGTCAGAAACATCGCCCATTGAATATTAGAAATACAAGGATAAAATAAGGGAAACGGACGTTCCACTGCTGATGAAATTAAACCTATGGTCGATTTTCTACTCTCCATTTTACGTTGTAATCTTTTTGTGCATTTTTTAATTGCATTTTCAAACCATGCACAACGCCACTTTGATGTAGGGGGCTACAATCTGGGACATGCAGAGGTATTATATAAGGTGTTGAGCAGATGTGTGTTTATGTTACACCTGGACTTGTGCATGTCAGAAAATCAGGAATCCAGGAGGGGAATTGCAAAACTAGCAGCCCTAGGGAGGAAATTATTAGAGTAGAAAGTTTTCTTATATCTAAAGATTGTTACTGTGTAGGGGTTGAATTTTCATGCTTGTCGAGTTTGTCGGGGAGGGGGTATTTATATCGAGGGGATACAAGAGCTTGTAGGGCATCGAGCCCCTATCATTAAAGTATTTGTAAAGCAGGCAGAGAATGTAACATTTCGTCGATGGGCCAGCAGATTTCTACCTACCTGATAGAACGAGCCCTATTAGGTTGGCGACTCTATTTTGAACGCTGTTTAAGAGAGAGAGAGAGACAGAGAGAGAGAGAGAGAGAGAGAGAGACCAGTAGATAATGCACCAGCCCAAATATGGCAACAGTACTCTATACATGGGTGAATGGTGGTTTTCTAGAGGTACAGGCGTAATAACTTTTTAACACGATAGAGATAGCCTTTTTTCTTTGCAGCAGACTTGGTAATGCCTTCAATGTATCTATTTCAACTTATGTTCTCTCTGAACGTTAAGTCAAAGAGTTTAAACGAAGTACTTTCAGGTAATATTAATAAAATAGCTGATATAGCGTAAACGTTCACATCAAACTAACGACTGAGTGGCTGAAGGTGAATTATCACTGACGATTCATCAAATACGAAAACGGTGCGACAAAGATTATTTTTGCATCTTAAAGAATTTTCGTTTTATTGTTTAGAGTTTATCTCGCCTTTTAGCCATTTCCAGGTGTCGGGGAGGAGGAGGGGTGAGATAAGCTGAATGAGAGAGAAAGAAAGAAATTTTTACCGCCACAAGATTTAGGTCAGATATATTTAGAAAAGTTATTGTGTCGTGAACGGAAAGTCAAAGTAAAAATCTCATCATGCCCTCCTCCTTCCATTCAATTCTAATCTGATTCGCCTCCAACTCTTCCTTCTTTTTTTTTTGTTCATAATATTATTTTTTTTTCATTCTTCCTGGTTCTCTCTTTTTGCTTCTTTTATTTATATCTTCTTTTATCTTAATTTTCATTCCTTTCTTTTATTTCTTTTTCTTTTTGTTCTTCCCTTTTTCTTTTTCTTTTTGTTCTTCTTCTCTTTCTTTTTTATTCTTCTTCTCATTTCTTCTTCTTTTTTCTTCTCAACTGTTCTGTCTCTTTTTCTTTCTTTATATACGTTTTACCTTTCTCTTTTTTTTTTGTCAAACCTTCATCTTTCTCCGTTTCTTATATTCTTTTTCCTTGTTTTTCTTCTTTTACATCCTTTTTTACATCCTTTTTTTTGTTGTTTCACTATCTGTCACACTTTCTTTAGTGTTCCGAACTCTTGGAAGTGTCTCATATTTTTGTTAATTAAATTCCTCCAAACAAAACGTTAAACCACTTGAGGTAACAAAAAAGGATACTCGCAAAGACAGAAGATTGCCTTAGGCTTTAGAAAACGAAACCACAATATAGAAGGAAAACAGTCGGTTGGAAATCACTAAACGAATGTGTCGAACGAGCATGAAACAGATCAGACAATCTAGGAGAATACATGTCATAATTTATAATCAAACTAACAACAACACGTACGAGACAGTGTGTGTGTGTGAGAGAGAGAGAGAGAGAGAGAGAGAGAGAGAGAGAGAGAGAGAGATTGTGCAAGCGGTAAGCCAATCAAATTATAGACATGCTTCTGAACCTTACCTGAAAAAGAATCTATTGGTATTACTGTATATTTTATGTTTCGTAGTCTCTGGGATGCTGCGTGTGTTTGCGCGCTACTTCCTTAAGTTTCACCACATGATCTGCTGGGTCAACTAAATCTACAATTTCGCTGGATATATTTTCCTTGATTCATTGTTATCATGCCTTTTCTTCTAGCTTGAATGAACTTGTTTTTCTTATTTTTATTATATGAATTTTCAAAAAGTCTTTGCTTTTTAGGGGTACAGAGAGTGGGAAAGAGAAGTTCTTTGTTGTGGTTATAGTTAAACGAGTTCTGGCGGTGTATGTTTGAAATGGATTAGTGAGAATTGGAGCATTATTTATGTTACTCTTCTTTTCTACCCTACATTTGTCTTTTCACGTGTCCTTATTTACTTTGACCGTTTAACAATCATTGTAAATGGTATTTAAATAAGTCATAAAGTAAACATGGTGCGGACCACATCCGGATCTTGATGATCATATGAAACAGGCGCTTTCTACATATCTAACACACAAGAGATACACACGCACACACATATACACACACACACACACACACACACATATATATATATATATATATATATATATATATATATATATAATAAAATACGCATCAAGTACGCTTGAAAGCCAAATACAACGTAATGTTAGGAAAATAAACAAATATTTCACGTGTTTGAAATTTATCACAAATATATTTCAGAGGTATACTCCATCTTCAGTGTGTTGTTTTTTTTTCATTTCTTCTTCCTTTCTTTCTTCGTATTTTATTTTATTCAAATTAAAACAACCTTTCTATACTAACTCTCATTCTTATATATATATATATATATATATATATATATATATATATATATATATATATATACATATATATATATATATATATATATATATATATATAAAGAGAGAGAGACAGGGACAGAGAGAAAGAGAGAGAAAGAGAGAGACAGACAGAAAGACAGACAGAAATAGAGACAGAGTGGGAGACAGAGACAGAGTGAGAGAGAGGGGGGGATGAACGTCTTTATTTTAATACTTCTTCTGGATAAATGAACTGAAGAAAATAAAATAGCAGTACAATATTTGAAAATATATTTGTTGTAATGAAAATATGAATTTGATTTATTTCAAAATAATAAAAGTCATACTTACCAGTACAATAAATACATTTTTAAATATTGGACTAGTATTTTTTTTTACATTTATTCATCCAGAAGAAGTCTCATAATAAGGACAGAACGTTGGTGGACACATAATTTGGTTTATTACTTTTTTTTTTATTTCTCTATTTTGTCAGCATACTATTTCCATTATTCTCATATATATATATATATATATATATATATATATATATATATATATGCATATATATATATATATATTTATTTATATATATATATACAGGGTGACTAAAAATAAACGGACCCCAACTCTAATTAGGCCCCGTTTCTTAGTGTTTTTTTTTCCGAATGAAATGAAACTTTGGTCATAACTAGTTTATTATATTCAAAACATCACATCAAAACACTAAGGTCTTTGGCCTTTTTTTCTCCGTTGACTGTTAAATACTCAGAAAAACAATTGAATGTCCTCTGTGTTTTTTTTTTTGGGGGGGAGGTCATATTCTTATTCTTCTATAGCGTGATCATATATATATATATATATATATATATATATATATATATATATATATGATAACGCTATAGAAGAATAAGAGACGATATAATTGAAAATTTCAAAATAAATAATGGCATTTCTAACTACAGTCGGCGTTTTATAATATTTTTCTTTCATCGGAGAAATTATTGTCAAAGTTGATTATCATATCGATTTACATACTTTTGTTTCTCTATCGAGTAATATATTATTAGAGTAGAGTCCCAGGATACAGTGTCCCTTGGATACAGTTTTTTTCAGGCTACGATGTGGAATACGATGTTTTTTCCGGCCCATGGTCACGGTATTTGCCCCACCTTACGATGTTATTTATAATGTTGTGTTGATTATATACACGTGTATTATATACTGTACTGTATTTTGTTACTAATTTTTAATATGTACTGTATAAAATTTTAATAAGGCCCACCATACGGCGATTTACTTCTTACGATCCCAACAATGGATCGGATTAATTCCGTATTCCAGGGTTTACTTTAGTTTTATTATTCGATCTATTATTTTCCTTTAGATTGTTATATGCACAAGATTTCGGTTGCTGTAGTCTCCGTTATTTTTTACGTGCAACTTGTTGAACTTGGTACATCTACTTAATTAAATTTATTTAGATATCATCAAAACTAAACTATTTAAATATCATCAAATTTTAATCTATTTAAATATCATCAAATTTTATTCTATTTAAATATCATCAAAATATAATTTATTTAAATATCATCAAAATTTAATTAATTTAAATACCATTAAAATGTAATCTATTTAAACATCATCAAAATTTAATCTATTTAAATATCATCAAAATTTAATCTATTTAAATATCATTAAAATTCAATCTACTTCAATATAATCAAAGTTAAATCTATTTAAATATCATCTACATTTAATCTATTTAAATATAATCAAAATTTAATCTATTTAAATATCATCGAAATCTAATCGAATTAAATATCATCAAAATTTAATTTATTTGAATATCATCGAAATTTAATCAATCAAAATATCATCAACATTTAATCTATTTAAATATCATCCAAATTTAATTTATTTTAATTCCATGAAAATTTAGTTTATTTAAATATCATCAAAATTTAATCTATTTAAATATCATCAAAATTTAATCTATTTTAATATCATCAAAATTTAATCTATTTAAACATCATCAAAATTTAATCTATTTAAATATCATCAAAATTTAATCTATTTAAATATCATTAAAATTTAATCTATTTAAATATCATTAAAATTTAATCTATTTAAATATCATTAAAATTTAATCTATTTAAATATCATTAAAATTTAATCTATTTAAATATCATTAAAATTTAATCTATTTATATGTCATTAAAATTAAATCTATTTAAATATCATCAAAATTTAATCTATTTAAATATCATTAAAATTAAATCTATTTAAATATCATCAAAATTTAATCTATTTAAATATCATTAAAATTTAATCTATTTAAATATCATCAAAATTTAATCTATTTAAATATCATTAAAATTTAATCTATTTAAATATCATCAAGATTTAATCTATTTAAATATGATTAAAATTTAATCTATTTAAATATCATCAAAATGTAATCTATTTAAATATCATTAAAATTTAATCTATTTAAATATCATCAAAATTTAATCTATTTAAATATCATCAAAATTTAATCTATTTTGATATCATCAAAATTTTATCTATTTAAATATCATCAAAATTTAATCTATTTAAATATCATCAAATTTTTTCTATTTAAATATCATTAAAATTTAATCTATTTAAATATCATTAAAATGTAACATATTTAAATATCATCAAAATGTAATCTATTTAAATATCATTAAAATTTTATCTATTTAAATATCATCAAAATTTAATCTATTTAAATATCATTAAAATTTAATCTATTTAAATATCATCAAAATTTAATCTATTTAAATATCATCAAAATTTAATCTATTTAAATATCATTTAAATTTAATCTATTTAAATATCATTAAAATTTAATCTATTTAAATATCATCAATGGTTGATCGTTCTAATTACGTCTATCATGATTAACAAAAATAATAATTCTTTGTTATAAACGCCGACAATAAGGATTTAAACGCCAATCCCCATAAGACTGTCATTTACAACTGATTACTAGGAACGCTCGTACCTTCTACGCCACATGTACATTCAGCGTAGTTTTGATGTTTAGTATGACATTTTATAATTATTAATTTATTTTTATTATGACTTTATAGTTATTTTTTACATTATTATTCTTTATTATTATTATTATTATTTGTTATTATTTATGACTTTATAATTATTATTTATATTCTCATAATTTATTTATTATTATTATTAGTAGTAGTAGTAGTAGTAGTAGTAGTAATATTTACTATGACTAATATTATACAGTAAATTTTTTATTAGATATCGCTTGATGTCGGCGGTTTCAAAAGGGAAATCAGGTGCGTTAAGCACCTAATTGCATGCGTCCATCTACAGTCACAGAGTTCATGGACGAATATTCGTAATCTATTTACGTCCATTCATTTTAAAAATAGAGATATAAACGTTTCCTTAAAATTCGCTATACTTTCATTAAATATGATTCAGTTAATAATTTAATGATGAGATAACAGGATTTGAATTTGAATTTTGAAAACTTTATTTTCAACCTTGTGTGGAATACCTTCTTCTTTATTGTGCAGTGTGAAAGTGCATTTCAATACCAAGCATTGGAAGTTCTGAAATAGTGTCGCCAGAAACTAGAAGCAATTAAAATCAAAGTAGGATTCAATACAGGACGATCATTAAGAGAGTTGAAATATGAAATATTCATCTCGCGCAGAAACTAAATAACATAACACAGCGATAACATACTCGAATTACAGACAACATACACGAATTACAGACAACATACACGAATTACAGACAATATAAACGAATTACAGACAACATACATGAATTACAGATAACATACACAAGTTACAGACAACATACACGAATTACAGACAACATACACGAATTACAGACAACATACACAAATTACAGACAACATACACGAATTACAAACAACATACATGAATTACAGACAACATACACAAATTACAGACAACATACAAGAATTACAGACAACATACACTAATTACAGACAACATACACTAATTACAGACAACGTACACGAATTACAAACAACATACACGAATTACAAACAATATACACAAATAACAGACAACATACACAAATAACAGACAACATACACGAATAACAGACAACTTACACGAATTACAAACAACATACAGGAATTACAGACAACATACACGAATTACAGACAACATACACGAATTACAAAAAGATACACAAATTACAGACAACATACACAAATTACAGACAACATACATGAATTACAAACAACATACACGAATTACAAACAACATACACGAATTACAAACAACATACACGAATTACAGACAATATACATGAATTACAGACAACATACACGAATTACAAACAACATACACGAATTACAAACAACATACACGAATTACAGACAACATACATGAATTACAGACAACATACAGGAATTACAGACAACATACACAAATTACCGACGACATACACGAATTACAAACAACATACACGAATTACAGACAACATACAAGAATTACAGACAACATACACAAATTACAGACAACATACATAAATTACAGACAACATACACGAATTACAGACAACATACACAAATTACAAAAACATACACGAATTACAGACAAGATACACGAATTACAAACAACATACTCGAATTACAGACAACATACACGAATTACAAACACCATACACGAATTACAGACAACATACACGAATTAGAGACAACATATACAAATGAGAGACAACATACACGAATTACAGACAACATACACAGATTACAGACAACATACACAAATTACAGACAACATACATTAATAACAGACAACATACACAAATTACAAAAAACAAACTCGAATTACAAACAACATACACGAATTACAGACAACACACCCAAATTACAGACAACATACACGAATTACAGAAACAACAATGAATTAAAAACAACATACACAGATTACAGACAACATACACGAATTACAGGCAACATACACGAATTATAAACAACATACACAAATTACAGACAACGTACACGAATTACAAACAACATACACGAATTACAGAGAACATACACGAATTACAGACAACATATACAAATTACAGACAACATACACGAATTGCCAAAAACATACACGAATTACAGAAAACATACATGATTTACAGAAAACATACACGAATTACAGACCACATACAAAAACTACAGACAACATACACGAATTACAAACAACATACACGACTTACAGACAACACACACGAATTACAGACAACATACACGAATTACAGACAACATACACGAATTACAAGCAATATACACGAATTACAGACAACATAAACGAATTACAGACAACATACATGAATTACAGATAACATACACAAGTTACAGACAACATACACGAATTACAGACAACATACACGAATTACAGACAACATACACAAATTACAGACAACATACACGAATTACAAACAACATACACGACTTATCGACAACATACATGACTTACAGAAAACATACACAAATTACAGACAACATACACGAATTACAGACAACATACACGAATTATAGACAACATACACGAGTTACAGACAACATAAACGAATTACAGACTACATACATGAATTACAGATAACATACACAAATAAAAGACAACATACATGAATTACAAACAACATACACGAATTACAGACAGCATACAAGAATTACAGACAACATACATGAATTACAGACAACATACAGGAATTACAGACAACATACACAAATTACCGACGACATACACGAATTACAAACAACATACACGAATTACAGACAACATACAAGAATTACAGACAACTTACACAAATTACAGACAACATACACAAATTACAGACAACATACACGAATTACAGACAACATACACGAATTACAAAAAACATACACGAATTACAAACAACATACACGAATTACAAACAACATACTCGAATTACAGACAACATACACGAATTACAAACACCATACACGAATTACAGACAACATACACGAATTACAGACAACATATACAAATGACAGACAACATACACGAATTACAGACAACATACACAGATTACAGACAACATACACGAATTACAGACAACATACACGAATTACAGACAACATACACAAATTACAAAAAACATACACGAATTACAAAAACATACACGAATTACAGACAACATACCCAAATTACAGACAACATACACGAATTACAGAAACAACAATGAATTACAAACAACATACACGAATTACAGACAACATACAGAAATTACAGGCAACATACACGAATTACAGACAACATACACAAATTAAAGACAACGTACACGAATTACAAACAACAAACACGAATTAAAGAAAACATACACGAATTACAGAAAACATATACGAATTACAGACAACATACACGAATTGCAAAAAACATACACGAATTACAGACAACATACATGAATTACAGAAAACATACACGAATTACAGACCACATACACTAACTAAAGACAACATACACGAATAACAAACAACATACACGACTTACAGACAACACACACGAATTACAGACAACATACACGAATTACAGACAACATACACGAGTTACAGACAACATAAACGAATTACAGACAACATACATGAATTACAGACAACATACACAAATTACAGGCAACATACACGAATTACAAACAACATACACGAATTACAGACAGCATACATTTATTACAAACAACATACACGAATTACAGACAACATAATAAAAATTACAGACAACATACACGAATTACAAACAACATACCCGAATTACAGACAACATACACGAATTACAGACAACATACATGAATTACAAACAACATACACGAATTACAGACAACATACATGAATTATAAACAACATACACGAATTACAGACAATTACACGAATTACCGACAACATACACGAATTACAAACAACATACTCGAATTACAGTCAACGTACACGAATTACAGACAACATACATGAATTACAAACAACATACACGAATTACAGACAACATACACAAATTACAGACAACATACAATAATTACAAACAACATACATGAATTACAGACAACAACATGAATTACAAACAACATAAAACAATTGCTGACAATATACACGAATTACAAAAAAACATACTCCAATTAAAAACAACATACACTAATTACAAACAACATACACAATTTACAGACAATTATACGAATTACCGACAACATACACGAATTACAAACAACATACTCGAATTACAGACAACGTACACAAATTACAAACAACATACACGAATTACAAGCAATATACACGAATTACAGACAACATAAACGAATTACAGACAACATACATGAATTACAGATAACATACACAAGTTACAGACAACATACACGAATTACAGACAACATACACGAATTACAGACAACATACACAAATTACAGACAACATACACGAATTACAAACAACATACACGACTTATCGACAACATACATGACTTACAGAAAACATACACAAATTACAGACAACATACACGAATTACAGACAACATACACGAATTATAGACAACATACACGAGTTACAGACAACATAAACGAATTACAGACTACATACATGAATTACAGATAACATACACAAATAAAAGACAACATACATGAATTACAAACAACATACACGAATTACAGACAGCATACAAGAATTACAGACAACATACATGAATTACAGACAACATACAGGAATTACAGACAACATACACAAATTACCGACGACATACACGAATTACAAACAACATACACGAATTACAGACAACATACAAGAATTACAGACAACTTACACAAATTACAGACAACATACACAAATTACAGACAACATACACGAATTACAGACAACATACACGAATTACAAAAAACATACACGAATTACAAACAACATACACGAATTACAAACAACATACTCGAATTACAGACAACATACACGAATTACAAACACCATACACGAATTACAGACAACATACACGAATTACAGACAACATATACAAATGACAGACAACATACACGAATTACAGACAACATACACAGATTACAGACAACATACACGAATTACAGACAACATACACGAATTACAGACAACATACACAAATTACAAAAAACATACACGAATTACAAAAACATACACGAATTACAGACAACATACCCAAATTACAGACAACATACACGAATTACAGAAACAACAATGAATTACAAACAACATACACGAATTACAGACAACATACAGAAATTACAGGCAACATACACGAATTACAGACAACATACACAAATTAAAGACAACGTACACGAATTACAAACAACAAACACGAATTAAAGAAAACATACACGAATTACAGAAAACATATACGAATTACAGACAACATACACGAATTGCAAAAAACATACACGAATTACAGACAACATACATGAATTACAGAAAACATACACGAATTACAGACCACATACACTAACTAAAGACAACATACACGAATTACAAACAACATACACGACTTACAGACAACACACACGAATTACAGACAACATACACGAATTACAGACAACATACACGAGTTACAGACAACATAAACGAATTACAGACAACATACATGAATTACAGACAACATACACAAATTACAGGCAACATACACGAATTACAAACAACATACACGAATTACAGACAGCATACATTTATTACAAACAACATACACGAATTACAGACAACATAATAAAAATTACAGACAACATACACGAATTACAAACAACATACCCGAATTACAGACAACATACACGAATTACAGACAACATACATGAATTACAAACAACATACACGAATTACAGACAACATACATGAATTATAAACAACATACACGAATTACAGACAATTACACGAATTACCGACAACATACACGAATTACAAACAACATACTCGAATTACAGTCAACGTACACGAATTACAGACAACATACATGAATTACAAACAACATACACGAATTACAGACAACATACACAAATTACAGACAACATACAATAATTACAAACAACATACATGAATTACAGACAACAACATGAATTACAAACAACATAAAACAATTGCTGACAATATACACGAATTACAAAAAAACATACTCCAATTAAAAACAACATACACTAATTACAAACAACATACACAATTTACAGACAATTATACGAATTACCGACAACATACACGAATTACAAACAACATACTCGAATTACAGTCAACGTACACAAATTACAAACAACATACACGAATTACAGACAACATACACGAAATACAGACAACATACACGAATCACAGACAACATACACAAATTACAGACAACATACACAAATTACAGAGAACATACACAAATTACAGACAACATACACAAATAACAGACAACATACACAAATTACATACAGCATACACAAATTACATACAGCATACACGAATTACAAACAATATACACGAATTACAGACAACATACACGAATTACAGTAAACATACACGAATTACAGTAAACATACACGAATTACAAACAACATACACAAATTACAGACAACATACACAAATTACACACAACATACACCAACTAATAGTCCGAAATAAAATAATATTAACATACAATGCTCATCTCAAAAATAAAAAAATAAAAAAAATTCCAATAAGGAATAATATATATATATACCAATCGGTACGGACCCGACTATGGAAGATCAGATTAAAAATAAATGTGAATTTATAAGATCAAAGAATCCAACCTTGATCGCCCATCGGGGCCCAAGGCGCAGTTGATAGAGACGTTGAATCTCTACGGTTCCAGATGAACATTGTCTGAAGATAGCGGTTTCAATCCCACCCAAAGCGTGCCAGAGGTAATTGGTCAAAAATGTGGTGAGACGACAACAATTACGGATGGCAGTGATGGCTGAGAATGCAGTTAGGAGATTCGAAGTTCCTATCCGTCGCGGTTACCACCTGACGAAGGCCAGAGGAAGTTGGCCGAAACGTTGTGCACCAATAAAAAGATAAGATGAGACTAATAGTCCGAAATAAAATAAAATTAACATACAATGCTCATCTCAAAAATAAAAAATAAAAATTCCAATAAGGAATAATATATATATGTAGATAGTAACTATTGCATTATTTACCTGCCACTAAGAAAAAACGCGATATACGAGATCTGTTTTCAAACGAGCGGGTGTTACGTTTAAGCGGTACATATATCTTTACATATTGAACAGAATAGAACACCTATTGCAAGTCCTATACCACAACCTTTGCGGTACAGTGATTATAATAGATCCAGACATTCTATGATGATTGTTTTTGTGATCAACGAAATCAGCATAAAATTGCCAAAACCTAACAACTTCTCACATGAAAATTTATTAACTGATGTATACCTTTTCCAAGATCGAATGGCATTTATATATCATGAGTGAGATTTCTTTAATCGGGGAAACCAATGCCAATAATAGAATTTTCGGATGATGATGATTCAACTTTTGCATTAATTTTAAAACATTTATAAAAATTTAAAAAACAATTATCCAAATCATGGTTTCATTTTTTATTCATGGTTATTTTATTTTTGAATCAATTTGTTTAATTTTCTTTTATTTTTCAGATAGTGCATGTTAGTGAAAACGATTAAATTAATAGAAATATCAGATTTTCAAAGGGGCAGATGGTTGGTGCCTATGTGGCAGGTGCTATTATAACAGAATTACCAGAAATAGCGGTGCATATTGAATAACTTCCTCGCATATAATAATAGCCTGTAGAATAAAAGAGAAAACCATCTCATCAAAATAATATTTGGAAGCAAGCATAAGCTATTCAAAAGAAATCAAAATTCTTGTAAGGGTTGCATAAAAAACGCACACTAAATTACTGCAAAACGTAAATATCATCTGAATAATCCTGCTTTAAAAAATGTTCGCTGAGAGTTTCATGCCGCTAGATTTCATTGTAGTGTTAATTTCAAAAATACACTGTTTTCGATTATTTTCCATTGTTTTTTTTAAACCCTTGCATGTGTAAAATAACAAGATCTATTTTGACTTTCTTTAATGTGTGCAATTTCTGCTGTTTAGTCTGTAAGTTATGTATTCTCGTGGTTATAACTATTCACAAGTTTCCTTGGCTTTTTAATTCAAATCTTTATAAAATATTATATTGCACGTTGATCGAAATCCATACTTGGAAATGTAGACATACCCGTTTGGAGTTGTCTGTTAAAGGACAACCTGTATTTACTGAAGCATTTGGATAAATAATTTCTAATTTGTATTATTTGGTTTATTCAGACTACTGTCCCCATCTTAAGTGTAATTCGCAAAATAGTTTTTGGTTGATATACCGTCCGAACTTTTTACGTCAAACTCGGGAATCTTTGTCGTCGAACTTGCGAATCTAAACGGAATTTCGAACGGAACCCTTTCATTAATCCACAAAGATAGCATGTTTAACTATGATCGGATAAAAGTCTTAAGTAATTCTGCAATTCGTATCGCTCCAGAAAATTTTCGATAAAAAATGTAATTATACGTTATACGGTATCAGTTAAAATATAAGAGTTCGAATAATTAGAATAATATAATTTCAAAACCTCGATCTAAAAATTTAAAAACGTAATCTCTATGTCTTATATTCTTATTATGTAGCCTGAAAATAATAATACACTATAAAATATAATATATATATATATATATATATATATATATATATATATAAACAGAGATGTGTGTGCCACAGACGGTTTCTGATTGGTTAATCCAATAATCACATCTCCTAAAAAACTATGGTTCCTACGTTCTTAACTTTACCATAAAATATTATGCCCTTATTTATTTCCCATCTTGGGGGGGGTCTATTTTTTGCCTAACTTGCCATTTACAAATTACAAAATTACGAAACTTACACCAGCCATCACAATCAAACCTCCGACACCACGTTCGCCATTACACCTACACCATCCTCACTGCCGTTATCGTCTAACATTACGACACACACTTCCATTTACTAACACGCTTCTTTTGTTTTTCACATTACTTACTTCCCTTATTTATATTAGTAAGATTCTCATTATTATTAATTAATTAACACTTTATTAAACACTGCCTGCCTTCTTATTCCTTAAGATACGAAACAATATGCATAATATAAACACAACACGAAAACAAACGCTGTCCTCCAAAGGACAGACTATTAGTACAACTACTATTCCCAGCACACGCGCACACACGCACACACACACTGGCGTTAGCCGCACACACGTACACACAACACGAAAACAAACGCTGTACTCCAAAGGACAGACTATTAGTACTACTACGATTCCCAGCACACGCGCACACACGCACACACACACACGTTCACTACCGTCCTTGTCTACGTCACGTTGTTATGTCAATCAAGCCCGCTTACTTACACACGATAAACACACACAGTAAATCTGATTTTCTTCATTTTCTCATTTTATTACTTTGGTATGTTCCCGTTTATCCATTCATTTGCTTATACTTTCTTTTACTACATTTTATGACAAGACTCCCAAATACTTTTGTGAATTATAGTTTTCGACTGTTATAAAACCTACCGGTATTCCGATAAATTAATTTTTCTTGTGTGTGTATATCATTCATCTACCCATTATCGTCTGTAAAATTTTTCTTCAGCGGCTGCGGCGGAGGGGGGTTAATACCCACAAGTTCCAAACATTTAAAAACAATTCAAAATTTAATTTGTTTTTGTTGTCATATTATTTATCCACAAGAAAAACACACAAAAAAATCAGTTCTAGCCAACATGTGGCCCTATAAGCAGGGCGCATTCTACATGATAGCCGGCAGGTGGCATGCAGGGGCCTCTTTTGTATATGTTCGCCAAAAAAAGTTACATCTAATAAGTAACAAAAAAAACTCACCTTTTAGAAAAACAACATTGTATAAAAACCACAATATGTTTATTGGTTACAAAACGGGGGATCGATTTGGTATGACGTTGTAACTAAAAATTTATCAACCCTTAACAATTGTCGCAATAATAAAACAGACAAATATTATTTTATAGTTCACAGGAATTGTACCTAAACCCCCGAAATAAAATTAATTTTCCCTTTCTTTCTTTCATTTTACAGACTCAACACAATCTTGCAAATCAAGCAAGGTATTACCAGTTTTTAAAAAAATTACTGACCATACTTTTGTTAATTTTTATGTTAAAATATTTTCTACTTACAACAACTTTCTATTACTGACTGCTTGCTTACATTATTTACAGATTTAAAAAAATATTAATCTTGATTTTGAAATTCTCTTGTAAATATATATAGAAAGATGTTTATGTTTCTTATAACATTTTTACGCAAATATTGCGCAAATATAAATCATATAGAATATCTGTATGAATATAATTACACGTAATAGTTAAATAAAGATGATCATCGAATAAGAGAACCGAAAAAAAAAAAACTAATAGGGAATTAATTAAAAACGATAAATAAAATATGCACATTAGCTAGATCTTTTGTAGATGAATGCAATTCAACGACTCATGAATAACAAAGTTGTATTTTCTTTTTAAATAAATAGAAAAAAGGGGTGTTAATAAGAATATTAATACACACAAAAATATAAATTTATTTTTGGGTAAAGTTCTCCCGGGTTTTCCTTTCACTTCAGTAAATAAGCGAGTATCCATTTCAGTGTTAAATAAAAATATCTTTGGGATTCATATTGAAATTCATTGACAGCCACAAACCAATATTATTGTGTTGATTCGATTAGGCGATAGTCCGATGATGATAATAATAGACGCAGTGCGATGGAATTTTCGCAACGTACAGTTCTTTAATATTATCCTTAAATATATATATATGGTGTTTTATTATATATTATCCTTAAATATATGGTCTTTTGTTATATATATGGCGTACTATTATCCTTATATATATGATGTTTATATATATATATATATATATAAGTGAAGGTGTCTCTGTGTGTCTGTGCGTCTGTGTACATTTCCCTACGCTATAACTCTGTCAATTTTTAGCCTACAGATTCGAAATTTGATATACAGGGTACTGAGATTTGGGAAAATCGATGTGATAGGTTTTCGACAGAAATTTGGCGATAAAGTGGTCAATATTCAACGATTTGACCTTTGAGAACTCTACCAAACTCCTCCTACAATTTTGGGTCTAAACACGTGATATTTTAGATATAGATTCCTTGGACATGGATCTAACTTAATAACTTTACTTGATCCCTAGACAATAAATGTTAAGAGGTCATAATAGGGGTCAAAGTTTAAAAAATTGATCTTTTTTTTGCTCAGCATACACCTCAAAACACCTGGGCAACGCCGGGCACCCATTGCTATATATATATATAAAATATAACTTCCTACTTCCTTTGCGTGCATTTTGTTTAACTCGAGAATCTTTCTGTCAAACTCAGGATCTGCACGGAATTTCGAACGGAACACTTAATTAAATCCACGGGGATAGCATGCTCTCATTCCGTCAATTGTGATAGGTAAAATGGATTCGCACTTGTATCGTTTGTATTGCTCGTACAGAGGAGTAAACATCTAACCTTCATAAAAGTATTGCTTACTACTGCACCTAGTACTTTATCCGTTACGCCACAAGTCCCCACACCGAATAATTCAAATAATACAAATTCAACATCTCCATCTACAAGATTCAGAAACATAGTAATTTCATATATTATATTGGCATTAAATAGCCGGAAAAGTAATGATACACTACACAACGTGACAAAACGTAAGTTGGAGATTAGCTTAAATGACTTCTCTCGTTCTTTTCTTTAAATTAAGGACTTTCTGCGTTAAGTTATTTAATACAAGATATCTGGTCCGTTTCTTGATTGAATTGTTTTGTCTAAGACGAGTTGTCTCGTCGTCGGTGGCATCGCCTCGTTTAAACAAACGTCTTGCCGCTTCAGCCATCATGTTTCCATCGTGTGCTAGATTACAGTTTATTTGTCCAATCATCGCTTGCTGGCAAGCGGTTCGTGTTTCACTTAACCTATCGCGTTTCGTTCAATATCGGCTCTTTTGTAATGTTTTCTTAGCGAACATTAACGGCAAAAATGAATAATGCCGCGCTTGCTGGCCCCGTTTAACGTTGATCAATAGGTCACACTCAAGAGATCAGATGTCATGCTAAGCCGTAAATGAGAACTGACAGTCTAGTTGCATTTTCCGAGGGGTAGGATACCCGTCCGAACACCCATCGGGTAAACGATGCTGCGGCTACAAACAAGACTGTCAGCGTCCTTTCTTTTTCTTATGTTCCATTCCTTCTTTTTTTTCTGATTGTTGTATATTTGGTATTGCATTGCCAAGATTAAATTCTTTCCTTCTGTCTAGGATTTTGAATGTAATGACAATGAATTATTAATGCGGGTTCGACTGAGGTAGAGAAGGGGTAGCGGCACTTCCGGACGCTTTCGAACTTTATGAGTTTGGGCATTGTGAATTTGCATAAATATGTATATATACATATATATATATATATATATATATATATATATATATGTGTGTGTGTGAGTGAGTGTGTTTGTGTGTGTGTGTGAATTTATAATGTCTATACTTATATATATATATATGATGTAATAAATATGCATACATATGGGTTCTTTTTCACAAGAATGGGATGGCTGTTTAAGAGATTGTAGAGCCGTTTTTAAGACGTCGAAAGGTACGCTTTACACCTCACACCTAAGTACCACTCAGTTACTTCATTTAAATATATCCATATCGTGGAAATCAGCAAAATCTCACCCTTACACTGTATAGATCTCTACATTACGTAAAGCCTTCTACCGAAATCAAGGCTTTGAAATTTCCTCCTAGGCACTTGCTTTTTTTAAGATTAATGTGAACAGACATCTCACTACCCAACTTCTTCCTACAAATTATTCCACCAAATCTGGTCCCTATTAATAGGCCCTTACAGTCTAATGGCACTGTGTCTTGTTTGGGATGAACAAATAGTAAATATATAATTATATATATATATATATATATATGATTATATATTGTGAATATAAAGGAAAATATTGTTTAAATGCATACACAATATATATATTCTCACAAGTGAGACATAATTAGAAAAAAAACGGCTACGGAAATAGTCCAACATAGTCGCTAAAAATAGACCATTGAACAAAACTTGAAGAATGGGCCAACCAATAACGTGCCAAGTATTTTCTAGATGAATTCAAGCGGGATTATATAAATAAGCAAGGCCTTATAGATTGGCTAAAAGGAGGATCACTTCACTATGATCAGAAAAAGATTATAACAGCTGCCTAATATCAAGGCTATAAAAATCAGTGGTCTCAGCAATGACAAGTGCAGGTTCTGCTACACAAAAGTACAGAGTTTGGGTAAACTTACATCCAGCCTTAAGGTGCTTTGCGGAAACGACTATTATAGAATGCAACACAATTAAGTGCGTAAATATATCCAAGTAAAGATCTGTAAAAAATTGAATATCAAATGCAGCAACAAGTCCTGTGTATATATACCAGAAATAAGAGTTGAAAATAAAACTACACGCTATCCACTATAACTATGTGATCCATACAGTTACGGACCTAGAAAACGGATCTGTGAAACCTGAAACAAGGATATCGAACAGGAAAGAGAAAGAAGTATACTTATTAGAAGTTAGTGTCCCCCATTTATGCAGGTGTTAACAGAGCTGAGAGGGGAAAAGTGAAAGACCAACTTGAAAAGAAATTGAACTCTTAAAATGTCCATCATTCCAGAAATTATAAGATCAAATATATTTATGAAGAAAAAAAATTCAAAAAATACCTAGTAAATATACACGATGAACCAAGTGCAATAGAGATTCAGTCAATTACATTAAAAGGGATGATTAGAATCATAAAAAGATCTTGCATTTGGAATATCTGAGTGAAGGACTTGAACTCGTCAACAAAATAAGAAAATTAAAATCTCTCTCTCTTTCTCTCCCTCTCTCTCTCTCTCTCTCTCTCTCTCTCTCTCTCTCTCTCTCTCTATATATATATATATATATATATATATATATATATATATATATATATATATGGTGCGAGTGTTTGGTGTGTTTGTGCGTGCGTGCTTGTAATGATCAGCAATAGTCCTTATTACTCGCCTTACAGATAAACTATCTATATCTTTTTTCTGGCTATGTGCAGAGACAGCTCTTTTTGTTGTCGAGTAAACATCGCAATGTCATATTTGGCCTTCCTCCAAAGCAATATATATTATTTCATATAAAAGAATGTCCATATGTGCACATAGATAAATGTACAACCATATACTTTACACATTTTTACATAAATACATGCACTCATCACATATCCACACACACACGCATATATATGATTCCCTAGAGATGAAACACTAGTGTCTATATCTAATAATTATTATAGTAAATGTCAGCCACTTTAAGAACGTCGTTTCCTTTCGTTAAACACTTTACAGTTGAAATAAAGTCGATCAATTTAGGTCGCATGCGCACATAATGATTAGATCATTCTGACAGACGTTAAAACATTTAAAAATAAATGTTTAAATATCAACAATAATTTTCGCGGTTAACAGTAGCCGAATGGATTTGGTCCTTTCCAATGGAGCCAGAGATAGTTTCGTTGCCGGGTTCGAATCCATCGACCAGTGTTAATCGTGAGACCCTGCACAGATTCTCGAGAAGATGAAGCACTAGTGTATGCAGATATTTAACAATTATTATAGCAAATAATTATATATATATATATATATATATATATATATATATATATATATATATATATATACAGGGTGACCTAAAAAACAAAACAAAAGCTAAATGGAGGCCATCTAGAACATATGCTGTAGAACGGAGAAAAAAAAGGCCAAAGACCCTAGTGTTTTGATGTGATGTTTTGAATATAATAAACTAGTTATGACCAAAGTTTCATTTCATTCGGACAAAACACTAAGAAACGGGACCTTATTAGAGCTGTGGCCCGTTTTTATTGGTATATATATAAAGTGAACTTTCCTTTACAACCCATCATATCAATAGAAAACACCCAATATAATCCCTAACCAAAGTACTCAATGATCTTATTAGCCCATATTTACCTAATAAATACGATTAAGTAACACAAGAATTACTACAAATTCTAAAAGCCAAACAACCTGATAACAAAGTCATCGCTTCCCTCGAGGTAGAAAGTCTTTTCACAAATGTTCCTTTAATAAAAAAGCATTGACATAATCTTTGACAACATATACAACAACCTCTATCTCCTTTCCCCTTAAAAACAACCTAAAATAATTTTTAAAAAACTGATTGCAAGTTTGTAATACTGAGGTACTCTTTTACGACTATAAAAGGAATATTTACACCCAAATAGAGGGAGTCATCGGTTCACTATTTATCGATTTCTACATGAGTGACCTCGAAAAACAGATATTTAATAACACCAGCAAACCCTTTATGTGCGGTATATTAACGATATTCTCAATACAGCCGATAACAACAAACAGATACTAAGTTTTAAGAACCTCTTGTAAGATAACTCCATACATAAATTCACAATAGGAATGAATATAATTAATAAAATTCCTTTCCTTGACGTCCTTATTTACACTTCAAACAACAACTTCAACACATCTAACTACAAAAAACTACTAGCCTTAACTCCTGCTTTTAGTTTAAGAGCACATGTCCTCACCGATATAAGATAGACGTACTTTCTTAATCGCACCAACATAACTCCTTGGACGAAAAAAAATACAACTACTCGAACTAAAAATATCAAACTAGTCTTCATCAATAGCGGATGTCGAAACTAATCAGTCGACCAGTAAATAAAATAAATGCTCCAAAACTTTAAAACACACTACTACAAATAGTAGTACCCCTTCACATCAAACCCTAAATAGTATTAACGTTTTCAACTGCAATCAGCTTCAATCAGGATTAAATTGAAAGAAAAAGGGCATAAATAAACCTAGTTGTCAAAAACAATGCCTCCTTTATCCTCAAACCATTAGAACGAACCAACATCAAATACCAAAGTTCAAATGCCTACTGGAAGAGTGTTACTCCTATAATTAAAATAAGTAGTTACGGGTGTTCCGTCGGTTACACCAAGACCATGCTTTCCCGTCGCTTTAACATGCATAATGTAGAATATATTGCTATATTACAACATTTACAGAAAAAAAGATAACTGCCCCCCCTCTGAAGTTTGGGAAATTTTAGTCAGCAACACCCAACTAATACATCATGAAAGCAACGTTAAAAATTACAAACTTTGAAAGCGGTATATATAAGAACTTGGATACCTATCCAAAATATGGTAGCATATCAATCTAGCAAAACATTTTATAATGCCTATAATAATCCCCTGTCTTTTTCAACCCTACCCTTACCTCAAAATCGGACATTCCCTTCTTCCCTACTGGATACAAAGGGACTCATACGCATCCACTATTCCTACTACAACTAATCACCGTCTGCCCGTCAGCAGAATGAAATCTTCACAGTCTCCTGACGAAGTCTTGACATAAGAAGAAAGGAAAAAAAAATAGCATATGGATCGAAAAAAAATCTGTGGGAGATTCATTAATACCTTTAATCTATACACAAAATCATCATTACAAAAATCGAAAAAAATAAAGAAGGGTAACTAAACAAAAGCTCTCTCTCTCTCTCTCTCTCTATCTCTCTCTCTCTCTCTCGGCTTTAACAATGTTTATATATATATATATATATATATATATATATATATATATATATATATATATATATGAATATATATATAAATATATATATATTTATATGTATTTATTTATATATATATGCATATATATAAATAGTTATTAAATTTTTATGTATATACATACATATAAACAAAGCGACACTGATATGAAGATGTTCCGATCTGTAATTAAAATATAAAATCTCTTTAGGCGAAAACTCGAAACATTTGTACTTTATTTGAGATTTTTATGTTTAAAAAGTAATATTTTATATCGAAAAACTTTTATCTATATATATATTTATGTGTGTGTGTCTGTGTGTATAAGTTATAAAATCAAATTCTATGTTATCTGATAATGTTGGATAAATCTAAACTATATTTACGCTGTCTCTGTCTATCTGTTTGTCTGTCTGTATCTTCATCTCTCTTTCTCTTCCTCTTCCTTTCTCTGTCTCTCTCTCTCGCTCTCTTTTTATCTATCTATCTATCTATCTCTTCCGGAATTATACTTTATATCCAAGTAAAATTAACTTTATTAAGTAAAATCTTGCGTGAAACACAGTACTGGTATGAAATTTAGACTAAGTTGTTTTAAGATAGCATGGCGTCTTTGTTCGCATTGAATATAAATTCACAGAAAACACGATGCTTTATATTTATATTTATAACTTAAAAATGAAAGGATATAGAAATTACAAAATAAGAATGAAAATCATAATATAAGGTCTCTACAAAAACAATCGGACACTTCTAGCCAAGGCAAGGCCATGTGTGCCTACTAATATTTTTATCTTATAAAAACGTAACCTGTTGATATTTTTTTTTAATTTAAACGTAACTCATATATAAAGCACAATCAACGCATTCAGAGACACACAAAATAAAGGTGACTAAGTTAAGTAGCTTTGATTTAGCGAGCATGGTGCAGATCGTCTTACAAAGTTCGCGTAGAAAAGTTGCTTAATGAAGTAAATTGGTGACTGAGACTCCTGAACTGTGCGAATGGAAGTTAAAAAATACACAAATTAAACAGTTGAAAATTAATCCGACAGATACAATTCTTATAACGGGAGCGGCCTTTTGTGAAGATATATAGAAATGCCGGATGGAACTGAGTCTTGCGGGGACGTATTAAAATATGAGTACACACATAAGCAGAAATGGGAAAGGCTTTTCGCACTCTTTCGACAAGATAAGTGCATTCGCATATCCATCTATCTGTATGTATGTATGTATATATCTATCTATCTATATATTTACTTTTATACAGAAAGAACTGTCTACCTGTGTATGATTTCGTTCTCGGAAACGACTATGCCATTTTTTTTAAATTTGATACACATCTATTTGATATGTCTGGAAGTGTTCTTACGTAGGTTTTGTATCGGAATAGGTTTAATAAGTATCGAAAATCGATACTCGAAAAAATTCGACTAAAGTTTTATTTTCACTAAAGTTAAAAGCTTATACACTCTAACATTCCAAGTGTATCTGAGAAGTTTTATCACCGCACAAGCAAAAAGGTCTAGTCTATAAAATCACCTGTAGATTCCCTTATAAGACATAAGTTCGAAATGAATGTTTCTTTTAGGGTACACTTGAACCAGGACACTTGGCTTTTGCACGTTTATCTTTAATTCAAGTGAGTATGTAAGAATAATTTCATAAAATCAACAGTTAGCAATTTGATATGACAGGGGGAGCGTTCAAAATGTTTTTTTTTGTTTAAAGCTCAATTAAAGCATGGCCCTTGACTTTTGTATATTAGACTTTAATTGAAACCATTATTTACAGATGATTTCATAAACCCAACAGTAAATTCTCTACAGTGCAATGTATACTACAATGTATCGTGGATGAAATCACTGCGAGGAAGGCATATGAAGTTTTCTCCCGGTATATTGCAGAGGGGGGGGTCTCCGATTGGACTAGGCAATGAACTGATTCGATTTTTAAAAACTGGGCAATTGCCCTGGATTCGATGACAATAAAAGTATGGGAGGGTGAAACATCTGTTGATCCTCATTCAATCTCGGTCAACGTCGGGTCTCCCTGCTAGTTTTTTATAAACACAATTCCTACAATTATATTACAATTGCTACAAGCATATTGTTTTCTTTGTTTTTGCTCTCGAGTATATATCCGACACAATTAATCAACCGAGGATCACATTACTCCACATAAAATCATATAAATAACAAAGGATATATACCTGAGAATCAAAACAAGAAAGAGAATATGCTGTTGTCATAGCCCTATTTATGACTTCCTATCTTTGAAAAAATAGAAAACTATAGTATTACGTTTAAATCAGTTTTCCCTATAGTTTGTGCCAAGTAGATTAGGAAAACCCCATGGCATGATTGAGGTTCAGACGACTAGATGAACAAGATGGCTGTCAGTGCTACAATTTATGAAAACAAACTGAGAAGGCCACGCACCATCAAACACGTTGTTATTCAAGTATAACAAGTATAACGAGTCATATATTTACAATTTGTGTATATTCTTCTCGCGTACAATAATTTATTGGGCAAGTTTGTAAACGACGTCAATTTCTTTTCTTTTTTCGCACACACTCTACACGTTTGTACTTTTAAATACAGGGTGTCTCCAAATGATCTGACACATTTGTTGGTATAAAAGAAATTAAATAATTGAATTTAAAAAATTTTAATTTTATTTTTTAAATCTGTGTAGAATGTCATTTTATTTCACACAGTATTAATTAATAAATCGTCCAAATGTTTCCCATTATTGCTAACACACGATTGTAGATGTTCACGAAGGTTTTCAACAACTCTATGAATAAGTTCAGATGGAATAGAAGCAATTTCAGAACAGATTCCTCGTTTTAATTTTTCAAGAGATCGAGGGTGGTGGCTAAATACGTTTGACTTGAAACATCTCCACAAGAAAACATGTGAGGTTTAGATCAGCCGACCAATAG
Source organism: Euprymna scolopes (assembly GCF_053919585.1). NCBI lineage: Eukaryota > Metazoa > Mollusca > Cephalopoda > Sepiida > Sepiolidae > Euprymna > Euprymna scolopes. Next base: position 31,861,039 of record NC_136488.1, read on the forward strand.
CACCACGCAAAGAAATGAAATAATTTGATTAAGTTTCCTTCAGACATAATTCATAAATACAGATATAAATGAATTTTGAATTAATTAAAATAAAATGGCATTCTATGTACATTTAAAAATTTGATGTGTCAGATAACTTGAGCAACAGGCCGCCCGAGATTTTTCGGCCGTAAAGTACGCTTAAATATGACATGTTGATTAATGCAGATTTAGTATTTATTGTCATATTATTTTTGATCCAATTTATAGTAATAATTTCAAAAGTTTTTAAAAAATCGACTCGTGTGCAACCTTCGAGAATCGAAATCAAAACGCTTAGTTTACGATTTACTTTTTTCTTTGACGTTAATGCCTGAGTTATGAAGACATATTTGCTGCAAGGCTAAAAATTAAAACATGGACTAATACATATTACGTTACGCATCCATATATTTTATGCCGTCGTTCGACCTTCAACTGGTAAATTCCATCTTTTTAATTTCTACACTTTTGCACCGATTTTTTGCTAAAACCCAACCATAAAGTTTCGCATAGGTTCGAATACTTATATTTTAAGTTTCATCCCTGTAGACCAAAAACTGACGATAGGCAAACATTTTTTAAACAAATATATATATGCATACATAACTTTATATAGAAAGAGGTCTTTGTTTGCTATGACATACAAATATTACGCAAGTATAAACCCTGTTAAGTACCTGCATGAATATAATTACACGATGATTAAAGATGATCATCCCATCAGAAAACCGAAAAAAACTAATAAGGAATTAATTAAAATGAATGTTTAAAAGAATATGCAAGTTAGTTAGTCATTTTGCAGATGAATGCAATCCTACGAATCATATATACTCATATATGACAAATTTGTATTTTAATTTTAAATTAATATAAAAAATGGTTTTAAATATAAATATAAATACACAACAAAATTATAGGAGAATAGATTTAAGATTTTCGCCACCACTGACACTGTATAGTAAGTTTTAGTGCACTCCTCCATATATCTATCAAAAAACACAAATACTAATATTAAAACAATAAAAAAGGTATTCCAAGTCAGCTTTTAGTAATCAATAAGGAATATATATATATATATATATATATATATATATATATATATATATATATATATATATATATATATATATATATATATATATATATATATATATATATATATATATATATATATATATATATATATATATATATATAACACGGTTAATGGTAGCCGAATGGATTAGGTCTTCGCTAATCGAGCCAGAGATGTCTCGTGATGCGGGGTTCGAATTGTTCGACTGGTATTAATCGTGACACCCTGCACTGAAGATTCCCGAAAGGATGAAACACTAGTGTTTGAAGGTATTTAATAATTATTATCGTAAAAAAATAATTATAACAGTCCATTTAAGAAATTCGTTTCTTATCGTTGAGCACTCTTAGTTGAATTAAAGTCGGTCAACTTAGCTCTTATGCATAGATCATCGTATAACGATTAGATCACTCTCTGGCTGACGTAAATGAACATTTAAAATTAAAATGTTTAATTCGACGTTATTTCACGCGGTTAATGGTATCCGAATTGATTAGGTCTACGTTAATCGAGCCAGAGATGTCTTGTGATTCGGGGTTCGAATTGTTCGACTGGTGTTAATCGTGACACCCTGCACTGAAGATTCCCGAAAGTATTTAATAATTATTATAGTAAAAAAATAATTAAAACATAATTATATATATATGCAGTGGGGGCCGCACTTGCAAGTTTGCAGCTTTTGAAAAAATTACAAGTGCTGATTTTCTTTTTGCCTGTACGAGGTATCTTCAATAAGTTTTCAGACTTGTTCGTATGGCCGCTTTTATTATGGCAACTCGAGTCCCGTTCGTATGATCTCCTCAGGCTGCAATGCACTTGTACCGTTCTAACAACTTCCAGAAGAACCCAATGGAAAGCCTTTTGTGTGAGTATTTCAATGATCCTTGACACAGACTCTTTTATCTCCTCAGTTGTTTCATGAAAAGTCAGAGAGCAAGTGAGTAATAGAGAACTATAGAGTAAGTAGGTAAGAAACTGTCTTGGTGCCGATCTTGGTAAAATAGTCTGTGGCAAATATGGAGTTATGGACTGGTGCATTGTCCTGCTGGAATTGCCATTAATACGATTTGAAGAGTGATGTCCTCTTCCGACGAAATCTCTTTCTAAACTGCCTTAAAACCTCAGCATAGTATTTCTTATTGACTGTCTATCCAGTGGGAACCAGAGCATGTAGATCATACCCGTGCTGTCAAAGAAAAAGGGGTCATCATAAGTTTCTGTGTGGATTTGCTCTGTCTGGCCTTCTTGAGTTTGATAGGGCCAGCAAGCTTGCACTGAGAACTCTGTCTCTTGGTCTTTAGGTCATAGCAGTAGATCAAGCTTTCATCACAGGTCATCAAAGCATCAAGAACTCTGTTATCTGAATTGATAAGCTCAACCATCTCTTTGCTGGCATGACATAGTATTTCTTCCTGATCTTCTCTGAGCACTCTCTGGACAGTATTCCTGCGAATTTTCCGCATCTTCAGTTCCTCGTGATTAATTTTGTACAGTTCCACATACTGACATAAAGCGGTGCATTTATTATCTCTATAGACACAAGACGGTCCTTATTCATGAAATTCATTATTTGGCCAATGAACTACTCTGTTCGGACATCGTAACTCCTCTCACAGCTCATATCATCCCGTACCGACTCTCTTCCTGCCTTCGAGTACTCATGCAATTCCAAAACAGTTTGAAGCATTTCATACGTTTTGTGGTATTTTTTCCAATTTTTAAACATAATTTTGTTGCATATCGTTCTTCTAAAGTGTCCTCTCATCCAGATTGCATTTTTGAATTGTACCAGTTGCGTCTTTAAAAGGCTGTATTCAAATTCCTGCTGTACTGTTCATTTGAACCTGAAATAATAAAAATTGAAACTGTTTTATTATATGTGAAACAGCAACCCTTACATATAACAATAGAAACACATTTTAAATTGATATTATTGCGAATATACGAACTGAAACAAATATTAAAATATGGACCATGAATTGAGCAGTTGTTTATTTTAGGAAAAGTGTTGCGTATGAAGTAAACCACTAGAAAGTTAAAAACACCATTAGATTCTATGATAATATTACCTTTATTTGTATGTATTATCACTGATGACTACCTAAGCTATATAGTACAAATTATATTATATGGATCATAATAATAAGATAATGTAATGTAAAAGAATATGCAAAGTATCACTATATAAAATAAACATAATTAACAAAGAGAGGAACGAATAAATATCTGAAGCAGAATTCATAAAATAATAATATATAAAAATATGTAAAGTAGCAATAAACACTGTTGCATCCTAGCGACGTTAACATCGTTTCGAATGCATTGACACCCACATTCAACTCTACACGTATTTCATTCATACGGCGATCAGTTGATTACATGATATGACATGAAACGATTAAAAATAGATTACGATGAATGTACAAAATGTATTACGATTTTTTTAATTTTTACTCCTATTTCGACCTCTTAAAAACTATTTTTATCGGCTAAAGACCCATAAAAGCATGACCCATAAAAAAATTAATCTGCGATTTTAGTTTCGAAAGAGATAGAGTTTGAAAATATAGAGGCATACAGACAGACAGACGGACAGACATAGTGTCTTTTATATATTAGATAAAAGTAATTATTTAATAATAAATCGTGATATCCATTGCCTGAGAGAAAGTCCACTTAATCAATCTTTAATAAAAATGTTCTTTTCTTAAGATAAAAGAAGAAAAAATATGAAAATGATTTTTTTTCGCGCCAGATGTTTTCATCACCTTGCTTCTTTGGCAATCACAAACGCTATTGTACACCTTTTAACTGAGTTCTTGTGCACCATTGGGGTCGCAACTGTGCCACCTAAGAACTTCCATTCGAAATACCCCTTCATAGAGCTTCAAGAAATTATAAATTTATGTATCATTTATATGACATGACAAAGACCCGGCTTCGCACAGTATCAAAAATTTACAAGGAGGAAGGCCGTAGTGTTAACCGGTACACAATTGTTCTCCTAGGTAGTTCCAATTCGAACACCCACGGAGGTTCAATGTCGTAGTCTCGGTTACTTCTACGGTGACGGGGTTGGAGTGAGATTGCCATAGTTCTTGCCTTTTCAGCGACTCGCAGTTAAAGAACAAAAATAAGAAATACCAAAGAAATAATATCGCAAAATGTCCAAATTACTCAACTAAAAATCTCCAAGGAGGACGGGCGTTGCGGGCCGGGTGCACAGCGTTATGTTGGCTACTCTCTCTCTCTCTCTCTTTCTCTCTCTCTCTCTTTCTCTCTCTCACTCTTCTTGCCCGCTGAAAGAGATAACTTCAATTTGGTATCATTCACCAGCAAGTTACTTAAAAGTTCTATAAAGAACGAATAACTGATTCCAGACACAAGCTTGGATTTTAGCTTGGATTAATTATTAAAATAAATCTGATTACAAAAAAAAATGTTATTTTTGTACGATTATAAAGAGGAAGAAAAATCGAAATATCTGCAATGTTTTTTCTTTAACCAACAGTCTGCTTAGATAGTAACCTCAACGGGAACTTTTTCGATAACCGGTCTTCTATTGTCTTTTATCGAACTGTCAGTAAACGTGGGGGTGGTGATGGATTAGATCGTCCCTACTTCAACTAGGGGATTCCTGTTTTTCAACTCGCGACTGGTGTCTAACTGAAAAATCGCCCTGAGACTCCTTTTATATGTAGGGAGTACGTGAGGTTTGGCGAGTCTGGGTTTCTCATCCACAGAATCCCTCTCCATCACGTCATAGCTTGATTCACCCTTATTGGCTAATTGAGAACATCACCTGTGCTTATTAATTAGGTGATTCGCCCATCAGAAATTAATAATTTCCATTATCCGTTTTCCCACACAGGTCAAAATGTGTGCCCTGACCTTAAGGTCCATTCGAATGCAAAACATTACTCGGCAACATGTAACGATTCTCTTGTAAAAACAATATTATTATTAATGTTTCCGATTTTTCCTTAATGTATTTAGTAGCAGCAATCAAACTGATTTGTATTAGTAAGGCCATCTGTTGGTAACCTGGGATCTCTCACATAAATAAAAGCTCTAATTCAGCTTTCATTCGCCCCCTAATTTCCGACCATCATCATTTCTACTAACCTACTCTGTAAATTCTTGGTTTACATTCTTGAAAGATGATATATTGGGCTATCGGACACGTGAAACATATTCGATTTTATTTTAGTCGTTGAAAATAGCTGATTAAAGGTCAAAATTAAAAAATAAAAACTTGGCAACTGTAGGTCGACTTAAAGTCCCCATTTACGCATGCGAAAATATATATGTTTTCGTTTAACTGCGTTAATTTTTAATGTTTTGATATCCATCTGTTTTAAGTCATATGGTAGGGAATACCGCTAGAGAGCTAAATGTCCTGAATTTGATTCTAGCTGATGCCGGATAATTCATGTTTTTACTTTTGAAATCACTAATGTTCATTGGGTGCAATATAATAGTCAATAGTAAATTGACCTTATGATAATGAATGCGAAATCTGCATAAATTAAAACAATATATTTAAGCGTATTTTACGACCGGACAACGCCGGGCAACTTGCGAGTAATCTATATTTATGCAAACGTGCTAGTTGTACAATGTGATAGCGAGTTCTCTTGTCTTTATATTAATTCCAGGTTTCATTGTTATTTAACGAAGGCTTTCTACTTTCCTGTGTTACTCATAGCTGGATAAACGAGAGTATACGTCGCTTTGATAAATGGATTGCATGTCCAGATAAACTTGCGGACTGTAGTTTGTTAAGGCTGCAAGTTATATATGGCATCCATGCGTACAGTTTTTAATAAGCATTACTTAAGAAATATACGTAAACTAAAATCAAGGCATGAGGTTTGTAAATAGTCAGTAATCGCTGAGGGGGCATCTCCGAAGAAGTCGGAGTGTAATTCATGTAGTTTTAGTATCGTTGCGATCTGCTTGTGACATCGTTTATTATCTTGAAGAAAAAAATGTTTTGTTCTTTCTTTTTAGCAATTTTTAGCAATTTTCTTCTGACGAAATGTATGATATTCGCCATTGATTTTTTATGTTTAATATGAATCAATGAACAAAATATTTTGCACATCTCAAAATACTGATGTTTGCGTCTTTGGCTGCTTTGAATTGCTTTCTCATGCTTCTAATACCATAGTTGATGCATTGTATAACTTTTTTTTATTATTATTTAACTAGCAGGAAGAACCGACGTTGGAATTGAATGATGATCAATGAATGTTTCACACTCACATATGTTTATTGCCATCAGAATCCGTGGAATCGTCTTTTTTCAACTAATTATTGTTTGCTTGCTCTAGTTGGGGCCCATCGCGGGGCACCGGGGGGGGGGAGTTTCACATGCCTCCCGGCAGATACTTAGTCTACAATACATTACAGTTTACATTGCATCGTAGAGAACCTACTGTTCATTTTATAAAATTATTTTATATATAATGGCTTGAATTAAAGTTTAAAATGCAAAAGTTAAGTATAATATTTCAATTTTGCTCTAAGTAGAAACATTCATTTCGAAGGCGCCCCTGTTATACTAAAGAACCTACCGCTGATTTTATATAATGGGCTGTTCTACTCGTGCAGTAATAATGGCTTGAATTTTTGTTTAAAATGAAAGCATTACGTATCAGGGTTTAATTGTGCTTTAAACAGAAACATTCATTTTGAACGTGCAACTATAATTTCAAAGAACTGTTAGTTTTGCATGCGAAGCCTTTCAGTTTGTAAGAGAATAAACTTTCTCAAATGCACTTGTGATGTTAGGCTGTATAAGGTGTTAGCTTTGGTTAAAATTGCCAGTTCCTTCATTCGTCTGATTTTTTTTTTCGACTGTTGATTATATATATTTGTCGAAGATATTCCAATAGAAACTTATCTAAGAACACTGCCAGATACATAAAATTGTGAAAGTTCATAAAAATCGGCCCAGCCCTTTCGGGGTCCATAGGGAACGAACTTTCACACGTACATATACTCGCACAAAGTTTGTTTTTATATAATAGTAGATAGATAGATAGATAGATAGATAGATAGATCGATCGATCGATAGATAGATACATATTGATGCAAACAATCACTTGTTCTTGCGTTGAAAGTTACAAAGGATCTTGCCTTTTATCGACTGTGAGAAACGCGGTCCACCTACTGAACACAGCTTGCTCATCGGTAAATATTCAAGCAAAATGGTGAATACGCTATTTTCTGATATCTGTGAATCCTCTTCTCTGTTCTAAATTTAAGATCGATTAAAAGTACTTTGTAGATAATCTGGATGTTTTCCGATATAGCTGCCAGATTTTTGCGAGCTGATCAGTAAACATCACTTGTGAATGTACATTCGAGTTTAAAATCAGTATACATCCGCCTAACCGTATACACCCATGTAGCAAAATCTGAATAAAACTTATCAAACCCTTGCTTTCCTTGAACATAGATCTTCGCATCAGAAAACAATGTTTGATCAACACATAAAATTCAGAATTTTCCATTGTTTTAAAAATTTGCAACGGAAACTTTTCTTAAAATAACTGTAATGTATTAACTAATTATCTGATTGGGCTCAAATTTCGGAACGTGATATTCTGAAATTTAAATATTTTTAGAAATCTATTGTATTTCGTATTAGTGTGTCAGTGTATCATCCTAGAAAGAGGTTATGTACATAAATACAGTTAAATTCAGTCCTAAATTCTTATATTAATCAAGGCCCACGAAAAAGACATGATTACTGTAAAATCGTATATCGTAAAGGTAGAATAGATATCACTTCTGTCACCTACTTCCTCCTACCGACAACACTTCCGGTACACGTCACTTATCTCTTGACTTATAATGATAAGTACCATTGGGTTGTTTTTTTTTCAAGTAAATTTACGTAGAGTTTTAACCACATTTTGGACTCAACGTCTAAACTTGCTACGGTTAGAATTTGTGGGAAATCGCAGAGTTTACTTTTACGTTGGTTAGAATGTGGTTTACTATGTAGTAATTCTAAGTTCAATTTTGAACAATGGAAGCAAAATGGTTAAATAATATAACTGAACAAATATGACTAAACATGAAGATGTAAACACAACAACTTTACCCCAGGGATAGCAACATCATTGAAGGTTAGCTTCAAAAGTTTATCGAAGTTTCTGAAAATTAACGCATAAAACAGTCGAAATTTATGGGAACACCAATCTATATATTTATAAAAGTGAAAGTGTCTGTATGTGTGTCTGTATGTGTATTTGTGTGTGTGTTTGCCTGTGTGTGTCTGTGTACATTTCCCTACGCAATAACTCTCTCAATTTGTAGTCTACAGACTCGAAATTTGATATACAGGGTATTGAGAATTGGGAAAATCTTTGTGATCGGTTTTCGGCCAGAAATTTGGCTGTTAAGGGGTCAAAGTTCACCAATTTGACCTTTAAGAACTCTACCAAACCCCTCCGACAATTTTAGGTCTAAACACTTTAAATTTTAGATATAGGTTCATTGGACATGGATCTAACTTAATAACTTGATTTGAGCCCCAAACAATAAATGTTAAGGGGTCATAATAGTAGTCAAAGTTTTAAAAATTGACCGCTTTTATTTTGCCCAACATACACCGCCAAACACCTGGGCAACGCCGGCTGAAATGCTAGTAAAATATAAAAATCGTAACTAATCATTCGCTATTGCCTCCTTTTTTGTTTACATTTTATACTGTGATATACTTTGTGTTGGAATCAGCATTGATTGGGGGGACAAAGGCATTTATTGAAATAATTTTCGATAGAATTCGACTTCCTAGGAATAAATCAGGATCCATGCAGCTTTTATGCAAAGTTATAAAAACTATATCCTTTATGTTTATAGAGATCTGTCTGCATTTTCAAATTATAAATACAATAAAATATCGCTGTATACACAGACGAATGCCCTGTTGTGCTTTTAATGGAATCTCTATTTTTTGTCATATATATACAGTAAAATAAGATAATGTCGTCCGGCTGAAATATAATTAATTGAAATACATTTTACTAATCTAAGTATTTTGAAAATTATTGTCGCGTTGTTCGAACACGTATACTTTATGAAAACGGAACTAGTTCGACTCAGTTGAAGCTGCGAATTGAATTGCGAACACGCAGCAATTTACTTGTCGACTCACCAGTTGTTGCTACCAGACACAGATATCTATTAGTGTACCTAACGGAGTAAATCTATGTTCTAGTTAATAGCTATGTATTGTTTTCTGCTCAACAATAGAACAAAGATATATGTAGGTTCAAGTCACAACCACAATGAATGAAAATTATCCGGTGTGAATACCGATTCTTCATATTAATATGTACAATTTGATCAAAATGAAAATATACTTATCCATGAGTAATGCATTTCTAGAAATCATATATATATATATATATATATATATATATATATATATATATATATATATATATACCGTTATTGTATTTTGTCTCATTGTGTGTGTTTATATTGCAGTATCACTGATCAAAATAAACTATACTTAACTAGGTCTCTATGTTAAAATATCTGATTATTTGGATCTAAATCTATTTGATTTTTAAGTACAAATCACTTAAAAAGTGTTCGTAAGTAGACATAAAATTGTTTACTTCTGATGAAAAAAATGAAATATACTCATCCAATTAGTCTTGATAACTTAGTTTAAGAATATATATATATATATACATATATATACATACATATATATACATATATATATGCATATACTTAGATATACATATGATGATTGCAACGTCTTGTCAGACGAGTGCCACTCCCTCAGACATTTAAAATCCATGAGCACAAATGCCTGAGGGAGTATCTATACAAAGATGATGTTACAGAGTCTTAGCTTTGTACGACAGCTATATCTCTCTCTCTCTCGGTTCAAAATGTTGAGATCCAGCAACAAGCAAGAGCAAGATAGCCAGCAACAAATTAAACTGCAGACCAGCTTAATGCGGGTACTGGTCTCCCGCTTTATGGTTTTTTAAATCAGAGATTTGCTTCACCTAGAAAGGTTGCCTTCACCACCCCAATACACATATACACACACACAAACATACACGGTGCTAGTTGGCCGTTGACCCAGAAAAAGAGTTCATTCGCCCTTTGATATACATATATATACACACATACACACACACACACGCACACACACACACACACACACACACATATATATATATATATATAATATCCTCCGAAGACAACCAACGATTATGATAAATCTTATGGTTCAGCAATTTACACCAAAGTAATAATCCTAAATTTGTGATGTTTGATATTGATTTATACTTTAGTACTTTGGAATTAGCAAACAAAGAAACAAAAAATTGTGTAACTAGAACTGGAAATAATAAAACTAGCAAGAAGAACACTGAACAATGTCATAAATTATGGACAAGGGAAAACAGGAATCTTTATTTTGACATCGCAATGTGATCCCGGGATTCTGCACAAGTAACAGATCTGGTAAATTTGTACATTTTGAGTGAACTAAACACACACACACACACACACATGTTAATAAAACATGCTAAAAACACTTTGAAATGAGTTAAAAACATATTTAATCTGAAAAGGAAACACTAAATCAGTGGATAGTCCTTATTCCGCGGAGTTTCGAAGAAATAATTTCCTTCTCATTAGAGCGCAGGAATTAGCAAAATGCGGGATCGGATTTTGCATGCAAAAGTATTTGATGAAACAACAAGTAAGTCAAAGATCTTACTTGATAACAAAAACAGTGAAGCAGGGGGAATATGGTGAAGAAAAAGGTGATTACACATGAATGGATAGTCTGGTGGAAGATAAATAATCCAGTGACGGTAAAATCCAAATATATAACTTCAAGAAAGTTAATTGGATTTCCATTTGCCATTATTTTATATATATATATATACATATATATATATATATATATATATATATATATATATATCGATACCTCGTTCAGTCTTGAAAGATAAAGGATATCTCCTGTAGAGGCAGCTGCATGTGTAATAGTATGGCAAGCGTTGCGCAATCCCCAATCACATGTTTCCTGAATCGGCACTGTTTGAGTCCGGTGACAAGGAAAAGTCAAAGATGATTGCAAACAATGCTAAGATAAATGTAGAGCACATATAGAACGTGGAAGTCCCAACTCGTCACCTATCTGGTACTGGCCGGGTTCATATATATAAATTATGGTTAGTTAATGGATTGTCCAATGATATTGCTAGCATGAACTGTCAAAAGTACTAAATTACAATATACAACTACAATGATATAAACGTTAGAAACAGTCTACGCAGATCCACTAACGTTTCAATGTTAACATCTAGATTGGAGTGTTCGTGTTGTCTGTAAGATTTAAGTTTGTGCGAGAGATGCATTTCATGTAAGTTAAATTATAATGAGAACGTCAAATGTGTTGGTGTAAGCAAGGGACAATCTAATTCGATGTAGAATGAATGACGAGTTTAATGAAGTTCATTTTAAACTGGCATATTTTGTTATATTTGATTTCTTTGATATAATTTCAATTTCAATTTCATAACAGTCCCGAGGAGATATGTTAACGTCTAAATGTTTGCTGATCCGGGGATATTTTTTCTAATGTTTACTAACTGTGTGTATATATATATATATATATATATATATATATATATATATATATATATATATGTATATATATATATATATTCATTATCTCTCCCTCTTTCTCTGAATATATATATATATGTGTGTATGTGTGTGTGTGTCTGTGTGTGTGTGTCTGTGTGTTTGCGTGTGTATACAGGGATACATAAATATGTTCTGTGTTTGTGTATTTTCTTTATATATGAAATACAACAATTGTAAAATAAACTAGTTCCTATCAAATTCATAACAAACCGACAAAAATAGATGACCGTTAGTTAAGAACGTCGAACTAACAAAATACGGTTTTATTATAATATATAATAATTGCGATTGGTCTTGAGAATTCTAAGTCGCGATTTCGAAGATATAACTTCTAATGAAGTATTTGATCTTTGCGAGTATAAAAGATCTCGATAAAGTGCGGGAAGAAGTATTTCTATGGAAGGAACTAATTAAAAAAAGAAAAGAAAAGATGCCCCCGCTTTCGGAAGGCGACGAAGAGTATTTCAGCATGGAATACACATAGACTGGACGCGGCCGGCTTTTTGCAGAATTGAAATGAAATTAATAACTTCGACAGATGAAGTACACCCTGAACTTAATGACATATTCGCTGCTTTGATGTAGGTCACAATATATACAACCTCCTCTTCACAGGCTTGTGGCCTTCGACATTTCTTTTACGTAGCAAATCTTTAACTATACCTGCCTATTTATGTACTTCTATCTGTTACTCTCTTCTTTTCTTATTCTCTCTTTCTCTCTTTTTTATACTAGATTATTCGGCGTTTTTTTATTCTAATGGTAAACATATGAATCAGTCATGAAAAGAATATACACATAAAGATGTCTAGTCATTTAACGGAACTAAAGATTGTCTGCTCAAATTGTCTGTTATATAAAGAAATTTCATTGATAAATTTGTTTATATATATATATACATATATATATATATATATTGATTGATTGTTGGAGAGCTATTGGCTACACATTAGCAAACGTGTTTCAATGACCTCCTAGCAGGGAAAATCACCTCATCAGGCCAAAAACCATCAATCCAGGTGGATGGTTTTTTGCCTGATGAGGTGATTTTCCCTGCTAGGGGGTCATTGAAACACGTTTGCTAATGTGTAGCCAATAGCTCTCCAACAATCAATATATTGCTCTGTTTCATGCATTGAGCACTCTTTGGAATGACATATTGTGTTGTTGTTATGAGTTACTGAAAAATTCTACCAACAGTATAATATATATATATATATATATATATATATATATATATATATATATATATAGTTAGAAAATATATATGGTGATTATGCTACACAGAATATTCAGCGTTTCATCCACGAGATCGGTTAAAAAGGGCGGTTTGTTTCCCTAATTTCTAGTTAATGGAGTCGTATTAAAATATAGTAGTCTCGCATGTGTGACTCAAGTTTCGATTTTCATTCTGTGATGTGTCATACTGAGCAGCCCAAAGGGTGCGATTCTAGACTTATATATAGATATGTTCTCTCCGTGCAAATTCAAAATGTATGTCTAGTAAGCCAATTCAACGTAGTCTTTTTTAAATAAACAAATATTTTTTTTTATAAAGCAAGGCAATTTTCGACGTAATCTCGTCTTCATCAAGAGAGACAGATTTTTGTGCTTTTTAATCATTTGTGATATGATGCCACTTGGAGAATATATATATATATATATATATATATATATATATATATATATTTATATATATAGTCAGTCGAGTCCTCACGTTCATGAAATACAGAACGTTCTGTGTAGTTTAATTGTCATATATATTTTCATAACTCACGATATATAGATATGTATATCAAAAAAAATATTATACTTATCTGGCCCACTACACTCAAGTTAATTAATTTGTCTTAAAACAATGAAGGGGAAGTCTTTCTATACTTAGGCAATTTTATTTTTGCATACTTCCAGGGTGCTCTTTTTGGGAGGGCTGATTTTTCTTACATTAAAAACAACCTTGTATAACATTTTCCTTTTCTGAGGAAGCAAATAAATACAAAAAAAAAGTGTGTGTATATATATATATATATATATATATATATATATATATATATAATCATCCACAACAGTACTGTTTCGCAGCTCATCAGTGTGGCTAGACAGCCAACTACCTCAAGCCAGGATTGAAACCCGACCGCCTGTACGACAGTCAATGCTCACTCAAAAATACTGCCGACCGAGAATGTAGCTTTTTCTTCTCCCTTTGTCAGAAAAACCGCCTATTCTAAATGGGGGCTGAGGGACAAATTAGGAAAAGTGATAGTTACGGGAGTTTCCGATTATGCATCCACAATTCATTGTCTATTCTTTATAAATAAAATAATAATAATAATAATAATAATAATAATAATAATAATAATAATAATAATAATAATTCTCATTAAAATAGTTAAATTGGCATGTTTAGGAGAAATAAATAAAGAACTCTGTTAGAAATGTTTAGGTATGTAATTTGTGCAGCAACTCGTCTGTTTTCCTCGACTCAATCATTTCTAAAGATACTTTATATATATATATATATATATATATATATATATATATATATATATATGTACTAATTACAAGGAACACAAGTGTGACATTTCATCCTTATGCATACACGAATGAAATTACATAAACATATTTTTGTTATCCGCTTGCTCCTTTGTGCGTCTTTTCTACTATATTCACGCCCTGAAGCAACACCTTCTGCAAATATAATCGGATTCATCAGCAACACTCCTCACTTATTGTCTAATACAGTAAAATTTACCCTTTTTATCATCTGAATCAATGATAATGGCATCAACACATCGAGATATTAAAAAAAAAAAAAGGATTATCACCTTAATTAATATTGACACGTAAGATTATTTCTGGGCAACAACAAAACCTTACAATTACATAATTGAAAAGTAAGAATGACACTGTACTCCTTATTGTTTGACCTAGGAAGAACTCCTTTAAATTCAATCTTTGATGACCATAGGATGAGGCTTGAAATGTGGTAGTTTAAGAGCTACACGGATAATATAGTTATGGTGACAATGAAAAAAAAGAGGCAATATAACAATCAGTCCTTTCTGTGTCTTCATCAAGCAAACAAAGATGTGGCATGCAGAGGATCTCAAATCTTTTAAATGATAATAGCTGCAGGGTGTCCCAAAAGAAGCTGATGGATTTTAAATTTGATTAACTTCCTCAATATTTAAGTTATGCTTACTAATTTTCATATGTAGGTAGATTAACCTCTCTGTGATTTTTTAAGATATAGTAAGATATCATAGTCTACTTATTCTAATTTTATTTATACAACTTAATCTAGGGTATGTTTTTCACAAGGTCTAATTTTGGTTATGAAAAATGATGTTACTCAAATGTCCACCATTTTCTATTTTCACACTCTTGTGCTCTTTACAGGGTATTGTCCGGCACATCACTAAATATTTCAGGGCTTATGCCCCTAATTTCCGCCTCTATATTGTTTTTAAGGGCATTTATTCTGGCTGGTTTGTTTGCGTTTACCCACTCTTTGAGGTAATCCCAAGGGAAGAAATCTGTACATGTGAGATCTGGCGAGTGGGGTGACCAATTTATCTCACAGCCACGAGAAATTATTCGGTTGCCGAATATGTCCTGGAGCAGATTTAATGTTTCTCGTGCTATATGCGCAGTTGCACCGTCTTGCTGGGCCCAATTTGACTTGATCTCCTTCTTACTGATGTGGATGGATCCTCGGCCACACTCTCTGCTAATCTCTGACGATTCTCACTACTTCTTGCCATACGGGATCAACCAGATTTAGAGAGGTCACATACAAACCCTTGCTCATGAAATCAAGCAGCCATAACTTTTATTACATTGGGAATTTCTTGTGTTTAAGTTTCATCGAAATTGTCTTTGAGTTTCTGATATTGACTTATTTAACCGAAAATACGACTCTACGGTAGTGTAACGACTCATGATGACCTTGGAGAGGTTACTCTAGATGATCTGAAAAAATAAAATTAAAAAAATTCAGAAAGTTATGAATTATTTTAACCATCAGCTTCTTTTGGGACACCCTGTATATTGTTTCTGCTAATGTTTAATTGTATTTTCCTATAGTGTCCGTGAGTAAACTTTCCACGACTTCGTATTAACCAGCTGGGCCATTAAAAAGCGCTAGGTGTTAAAAAATAACCTTGAAAGCTTATAGGTACAAGTAATAGTTACAGCCATGGGACAATATTTCATACAGAAATGGGCTTTGAGCATAAGTTTGGTTTGATCAACAAAAACGACAACAACAACAACAACAACCGGGAGGTACCGACTGACAACCTGGGTGTAATAAGTTTGAATTTAGTTTGTCTCAGAGAAACACTTTCAAATATGGATGTTTGCAGCCTTCACATGGTAACTTCTGTAAGTACCTGAGGTGTTTCTGGTAGGATTTCTAACTTGAAAGATATCGAACAAACGAATGCCAACAATAATTATCTGATAATAAGTTCGAACTAAATGAATGATGGTTAACAGCAATATCAAGGAACCACAAAAACAACAACAGCAACAACACATTTCCCTTTAACAACAACAATAATAATATATCTTTTTATTGGATGATTTACAAATAACACATCCAACCTCATTACCTGATTTAAAAACAGACATTCATATTTATTTTACCTCTCCAATTCTTTTTAGGACCATATTTATCATCTTCATCACAACTAACTGAGACAGCATTTAACCCAGGTGTCATCCGGGGTTTTAAATATAGACATTCGTTTAATTCTTTTGGCATCAACTAGCCGCCAAAATTGCATTGTCTTCAGAAAATCCAATTTGGACTCTTCCAAAAAGGTTTATCGAAACATTCTGTCTGCTAATCAAGCAGGACTAAATAGTTAATGTCCTGGAAGCTGCACCTTTTTATTATTTTGTTTTATTTTCTAAAAAAAAGGGGATGGTTATCTTTTCGTGAAGTTTTGTAGTCGTTCTTCTCGTTGTAATTGTTCGAGATTAAAAAAAGAATAAATAAAGAGTTTGGTTAGTCTGAATTGAATTAAATAGTCGCCCTAAAAATACTGCAATGATATGTTGACCTGTAAAAGTCAATTTGGCTTTTTGTAAAAGAGAGACGCGTTTTTTTTTTTATAGGAATAGCTTTTTCTTATTTTTGTCTGCTGAGGATTTATAGCTGTGTTGACATATCAAGTGGGTTCGTCCGTCGGTTTGTCAAGCTTCAATTTTAAATAGCATTTTTTACTACTCTTACGGATTAAATAAACGCATCTTGCTTTGGACACAGCCAATCATGTCTATAAAGAAGTTGCGTCCATCGGTAGTATTTATGTAATTGTATACCTTTTATTTTTTACATAGACATCACCACATCAAGACCAAGAGGCCACTCGAGGATAAGAGTTAAATGTGTGTAGAGAGTTAAATTCAAGATTAATTCTGACGGTGGAGGAAAATCAATTCCTCCCAAAAAGGGGATTAATAAATGAGGCAAAAATAAAACTTGTCTTAGCCAAAAAGAGGCCTCCTTCATTGATTGAGGGTAGAAAAGACTACGTGCGACACCAAAACAGATACCTCACCTTGATCATAGCCCAAAAGCCAATTTATCATTCGCTATGTTACATTTATGCTACGTACATAACAATCGTGGTGGTTTGTTAAGACTTAAATTTTAGTGGTGCATGTGTTGCTCTGTTACGTGTTGCCGATTCATCTATCTATACACGTATTATTATTATTATTATTATTATTATTATTATTATTATTTAAATATATGCATGTGTGTATGCATGTTTGTTTGTATGTTTGTATGTCTGCCTAAATCTTTTGACAGAGGCGCCAGATTTTCACGGGATGGTATCGTCTTGAAACACGACCCTTCGGACGACAAATATCGAAAACTTGGCCAAAAACATTAATTACTCCACCGTCAACTGGCCACTTTTCTACAAGGACGCTTTTTTCGCCGGTATTTTCGTAGGCCATTCCTTTTTTTCGATTGTCTAGCCTTAATTTAAATATATGCCACTTCCGGTTTGGCAATGGGCGCAACAGCAAAGATATAACTTTTTCCCTCGTTCTTTTCCTCCTTCGCGGCACGGGTTCGAGCCTGCCTGCCTACTACCACTTTTTTGTTGTTTTATTGCTCACCACACACCTCCAAACGCCCGGGCAACGGCTAGTTATTATATAAATGGACGTTTGTCTGTGTGTCTTCGTTTCATACGAACTCATAAACGGTTGGGCCGGTTCTTTTGAAATTTAACACGAAGGTACTCGGTGTGTCTGGGAGTGTTCTTATGCAGGCTTTGTATCGGGATGCGTCTGAAAAGTATCGATAATCGATAATCGAAAAAAATTTAGCAAAATTAACACTTTTATACAACCTAACATCACAAGTGCATTTGAGACTTTTATCACCGCATAAACAGAAAAGCCTAGCTTTTGAAATCATTTGTAGATGCTGTTATAAGATAGGGTCATGTTCGAAATCAATGTTTCTTATTACAGCACAATTGAACCATGATACGTGACCTTTGTACGTTTAACTTTAATTCACGTGATTTTGTCAAAATAATTTCATTAAATCAACAGTTCTTTGATAAGACGGGGTTGCGTTCAAAATGAACGTTTCTGTTTAGAGCATAACTGGACCACGATAATTGACTTTTGCATTTTAATCTTTACGTGAAGCCATTATTTACAAATAATTTTATAAATTCAACAGTAGATTTGTATAGTACAATTTAGATTACAGTAAATTGCGAACTAAGCCACTGCAGGGAGACATGTGAAGATTCCCTCTGGTACATGGCGTGGGGTGGGGGGCTTAACTAAAGCAGGCAATCAATCGATTTGATTACAAAATGTGCTATTTCACCGACTTCGATGACAATAAAGGTATGGGAGGGTGAAACATGTCTTGGTCTTTATTCAATCCTGGATAACATGTGGTCTCCATGCTAGTGTATATATATATATATATATATATATATATATATATAATAAGCTTTGTCTGCGTGTGTTTCTCTCTCTCTCTCTTTCTCTCTCTCTCTCTCTCTCTCTCTCTGTGTGTGTGAGTGTGAGTTCGTTTCCTGTGAAATTCCAAACAGCTGGGTCAAAGCGTTTCGAATTACACACAAATATACTTTAGTCGACTGGAATTGTATTTATATACGTTTTATATGGGAATAACTTCGATGGAGATCAAAAACTAACATTCGAAAAAATCTTTAATTAAAGAAAAAACAATCTGGTTTGACGAAAGTTAACACCCTTATACAGTAATTGGATTTCAGAAATTTTATCGCCACACAAGTGGAAAGGTCCGCCGTATGTATAAAAAAACATTATTCTTTCATAATAAGACAGGACACATTAAAAAGGAATGTTTCTGCTTAGAGTACAATTATACCATGCTCCTTAGTTTTTTTATATCAAACTTTATTTCAATTTATATAAAAATATTTTTTATTAAATTAGCTGTAGATTTTCTACAGTTCAATTTAGACCACAATCTATTGTGGAATAATCTCTGTGGGAAGGCATGTGAAACTTCCTCCGTCTAGAGAAGGCAATCCATCGATTTGATTAAAAAAATGCGATTTCACCGATTTTGATGACAATGAACGAATTGGACGGTTGATCCTAATTTGATTCCCGGCAACATACAGCACACACACACACACACACACACACATACACATACACACACACACTTTGACTGGGTTAAAAACAGCCTACTGAAAATGGGCTGTGGTTGATGAAAGTATGATAGGTTATGAAAAGAAGGGGGTTGTAAAGAGATAGGTTTTGATGCTCAAACATTTTACCCTAAGCAAAATATGATGAAAGTAAGGATAATTTTCGCGAAAATATATTTTTTATATCAACTTTGTTTCCATTCATAGCCAGGAGTGACCAACAAAATGATGTTTCCTTACAAAAAGAAAATGTTTTATATATAATAATATAAATATACAATAAATAAATGTTACCATAGTCAATAAAAGTTACTTTTATGGTAAAAAAAAAATTCATTGGTTTGTATTTTTAAGTAGTTTGTAAACATATTTTTTTAATTCATGAAACCAGTTTTTTAAAATTTCAAAATGACAGCGACTTTGAAATGGAGAGCCCCGTTTTCAATTTGTAGGAGAGGCACCTGAGCATTCTGTATTAACAATTTAAGAGAGTTCCGTCAACGTAAGGTATATCTATAAACATATTCTAATGTTTTCCGTTATTTTGTGCTTGAGGAATATTCGATTATGGCATGTGTTGTTTACATAAAAAATTCATTTAAGTAGTTATCGACTAAAATTTCGTTTTAATTTCGGTTCGCTGAAATTATTTCAAGTAAAGAGCATTAAAAACTATTTCAAAACAAAAAAAAAACATGAACTGAACTTTTATTGACTATGGTAACATTTATTTCTTGTATGTTTATTTTTTGGGTAGTCGTTTGTTGGCTTTTCTGCCAAACACTCTTACTAAATAATATCGACGAAATATCGAAAAACCAAGAAACAAAAACAGTTTTGAAAAATAATGAAGCTTTACTTACTTTAGTAAAATAATCCGAAACAGCAAAATCGGATAATAAAAAAGTAAACACGTAATTACTTTAGTTTTTTAAAGCAAATAATCGATATAAATATGAATAAGAAGAAAATGGCGCTCTTTTCAAGCAGAACAGCTTCGTTTAAGTTTTACAGTATTAAACGGTGTAGTATTGCGACGTCAGATTGAGGGCTGTACTATTATAATGTAAAGAACACGCAGAAAGCGTTGTAATCAACTAAATTCCTTCTAGTACACTGACAAAAAATCTTAAACAGATATATAAATAAGAATAAAAAGGTTATGCAATTTTTTTAAAAGGACACGTAACCACCTGAGCAGGATTTTTTCCTTCTTTTGGCTCGATAACAAGTAATGTTATTTTTTTTAATATTTATTTATTTATCTATCTATTTTCGAAAAAGTTACACGTGCAAGTGGAGAAGGAAAAAACAGAATTATGCAATATTTTTGTCGCGAATTGTCTAAAGTTCCGACATTTTTTTTTAATAAGAACGTGAATTTATGAGGTGAATTTATTCGACACAATATGGTTCAACTCAAAAAATAAATAAAAGCTAACATTAATTAAGATTAAAGTTAAGGTGTTATTGTGAACCCTCACCCCTTTTAAAAAACCTTGTTAAACGTTGTGACATATTTACATTCTATGGAGGTCAGGCGCGAACGAACACCCAATAATTTTATTATACCATATTTCTTCAAACAGAAACATAATTATCAAAGTATACTTACGCAAATAGATATGAACAGTCTTTGTTGAAGTTTGTGCCATATTTCCATGGAGTACAGGCGCGAACGCAGACCCCACAATTTTATTATACCATCCTATTTAAGTTGAAACATACTTATCAAGTATTCTTATGTACATGTATATCAAAAACCCTTGTAAACATTTTTTTTTATTCAGTTTTATTTCCATACTTTGGGGGTTAGGCGGAACGCAGATCCCACAATTTTTATGAACCACCGTTCTGCCAGATCAAACATACCCATTCTTGATCCTCGATACATGTTCTATCATTATATATAATCAGTTTTTTTTAAAATAGTCAACCATATATGAGCATATTCCTAACCACACACACACACACGTTCAGATTTATATTATAGATATGATATTTCCCGTTATCTCTCCGCGTTCTCTACTTTCAATACTGTGTCCTTCAGAAATAATGCGGTTTCACTTTTTCATCCTTCCGTCTCTCCTTTTCTATACTTTTTTCTCTCCCTCTCTGTCTCTGTCTCTGTCGCTATATATATATATATATATATATATACATATATATATATATATATATATATATATATATATATATATATATATATATATATATATATATATATATATACGCAGGGTTGCTTTGATGCCCTTTTTCTGATATTCTGATCTGTATTTTTAATAATTCCAATATTTTTTTTCTTTTTTGTAACCATAAAATTATTTTAGTAATTTTCCGTTATATTTACACCTTAATGATTAACGTAATCTCAAAACAGTGGATGCAAGTTGGGGGGGGGGATGATTTCTTGAATGGTATGCGAAATAAACCATAGGATTAAATTCATTCATTGTAAGAATTTATGTGGTTGTTGCTATTATAAATAGTACGCTGTGTCGAAATAGTTCCTTATCTTATGTTGCAGTGAAAACAACTTGTGCTTGGTTGTTAGGGGTCTATGTTTTGTAAAACCGACATATGAGAGACGCTTTGAATCACATTTTAGCTAAATATGTGTGCAGACTGTTTTGCAATTTCTTCAGGAGTAGTTTCTTGTCAGTTATAAAGTATAATTAAAGCACTGTAATATTCCAGTTTTATATTGCAAAAATAATACATATTTTAAAAATACACAGAGACGGGTAAATTTTCAAATCTTATAAATAAACTTCTTTCCAGTTAACAAAAAAAAAATTAAGAAATTTACGTGCTGAGTTTGAACCTACAAAGCACGTTATACGAAAAAAACATAATAAAATACGTAAATTTTCAAGTCTTATACAATTCTTTACATTATATATATGCATATATATATATATATATATATATATATATATATGTAATAGAATGACGAGAGAGAGGGGGGGAGGGAGATGTGTAAATCCTTCTGCAAGACATCTGGAAAGCGAAACTCTGGCGTGGGGTTCTGTTCTACACACGTCAGCGCCCCCCGGGGGGGAGACAACAGTGAAGCCGTCTGTCCTCTTCTTAGTCTAAACCAAATCCCCACGATTCAGCTAACCTGATCACGTGACTCACAGACAATCTGATCGGCTGACTTTGACTTCCGGTCAACGTGTCTCAATATAATTTACACATCTCTCCCACCCTCTTTTTCTCGACATTCTATAACACACACACACACACACACACACATATATATATATATATATATATATATATATATAATTATTTTTTTTTTTACTATAATAATTAAATACCTACAGACACTAGTGTTTCATCCTTTCGGGATTCTTCAGTGCAGGGTGTCACAATTACTACCAGTCGAACGATTCGAACCCCGCGACACGAGACATCTCTGGCTCGATTAGCGGAGGCCGTATCCATTCGGCTACCATTAATCGTGTGAAATAGCGTTGAATTTTAAACATTTTTTAATTTAAATGTTCATTACGTCAGACAGACAGTGATCAAATCGTTATACGACGATCTACGCATAAGAGCTAAATTGACCGACTTTTATTCAACAGAAAGTGCTCAACGATAAGAAACGTATTTCTTAAAGGGGCTGTCATAGTTATTTTTTTTTTTACTATAATAATTAAATACCTACAGACACTAGTGTTTCATCCTTTCGGGATTCTTCAGTGCAGGGTGTCACAATTACTACCAGTCGAACGATTCGAACCCCGCGACACGAGACATCTCTGGCTCGATTAGCGGAGGCCGTATCCATTCGGCTACCATTAATCGTGTGAAATAGCGTTGAATTTTAAACATTTTTTAATTTAAATGTTCATTACGTCAGACAGACAGTGATCAAATCGTTATACGACGATCTACGCATAAGAGCTAAATTGACCGACTTTTATTCAACAGAAAGTGCTCAACGATAAGAAACGTATTTCTTAAAGGGGCTGTCATAATTATTTTTTTTACTATAATAATTAAATACCTACAGACACTAGTGTTTCATCCTTTCGGGATTCTTCAGTGCAGGGTGTCACAATTACTACCAGTCGAACGATTCGAACCCCGCGACACGAGACATATATATATATATGTTTAAAGAAAAAATAGAAAAAACAGAATTAAATTATTAAAAAATCAACGTTTCGTCCTTGTTTCAGAGGACATCTTCAGGATAATTGAAATAAAAATGTGAGAAAAGAAAAAGTCATAGATCGTGCGAAAAATTTTTATTTCAATTATCCTGAAGATGTCCTCTGAAACAAGGACGAAACGTTGATTTTTTAATAATTTCATTCGGTTTTTTCTATTTTTTCTTTAAACATAACGTCAACCACCGCTGGTATATTTTTTCATTCCTTATACATATATATATATATATATATATATATATATATATATATATATATATATATATATATATATATATATATATATATATATATATATATACTTCGGAATAGTTTTTATTTAACAATCAGTGGTTATGTAAACGTGAGATTGTAGGTTTACAAAATATTACTGGCAGTAATATTCTATAAGTTATCCCATCTAAATCAAAAATTGCTCGATGTGCAAGATGGAGCAAATAAATTAAATTGTAATTCAATGAATTTCAAAAAAACTCTCATTGAAATGAAATGAAGTGGTTGAGTTTCATATCAAAGAATTTTTATTATTCTAAGCAAGACAAAGAATGCTTTAGAAAATTAATCTCCTTAACCTATAGGGTTTCGATGTCTACCATCTCATCAGAGGAGAGAAAATATTAGCAAATAGTTATAAAGGTATGCATCCTATTTGCTAAAGTCAGTGAGACATGGAAAGTCAAAGTGAAAATAATACATTTGTCAGAAGTCCTGTAGCAGGAGGATTTGTAGAAAAAGGATATGAATGTTTTTTGTTGATCCAATTTGCTTGGTAAAATCCATATTATACGTTCCTTACATCCGTTTGGTAATAATTTCCAAGCCATATACTGGGTAATCCGCATAGCTGTGTATATATCCGAATTCAGGCAAGTGCTTGTTTAAA
Source organism: Euprymna scolopes (assembly GCF_053919585.1). NCBI lineage: Eukaryota > Metazoa > Mollusca > Cephalopoda > Sepiida > Sepiolidae > Euprymna > Euprymna scolopes. The sequence continues at coordinate 31,885,600 of NC_136488.1, forward strand.
TTTGTTTTAGGTCCATCGAAATAATTCAGAGTCTGGTGGAAACCTTTTCATTAGAAGTTTATATTATTTTTAGTGGGGCGAAGTGTTACGGAGATTAGGTAGTGGTTAGTGGTAGGAAGTGGGGTGAGACATATGTGCATATTCATCCTTATATACACATGAACACACATATACAAACACACACATACACACAATATACATATGTATATATATATACATACAAATATACATACACACATATATACATACATATACACACACATATATATAAAAACATATATATACATATACACACATAAGCATACATACATGTATATAAATAGATATCTCTTCAATATGTATTGCACTCCCCTCGTACTTTCCGCTTATTTTTTTTCAGAAATAGTGCAATTTAACTCTCCTTTTATATATATATATATGTGTGTGTGTGTGTGTGTGTGTGTGTGTGTGTGTGTGTGTGTGTGTGTGTGTGTGTGTCCACAGATTCCTAGCGTTACTGGATGAAATCCAACGTCTACCTCCAGTAGAAACGTTGATCCCATTCACCATGAATGCGTGTTGGCTCATTGACAGAACCAACCCGGTCGTACATACAGTAAACCTGATTTGAACATATGTAAAAACATATTCCCCTGAATTATTAGCGAAAGCGTCAAGCAAATAACGAATCGATAATGAATATTTATTCCATTCGCGTGTTAAAGATTTGGCAAACGAACTAATATCCAGATCACAAACAAAACTAAAGATCGTACATTTTATTCTCCCATCTCATCTAGTTAATCGAATAAATAGGTTGAAATATTATGTAGCACTTAAGGTCAGCGGTAGAACGACACTTTAGAGACACTGTTTTACAATTTTAATCTCCTTAAAAACGTATCCTCATCATTCTAAGATATCGGAAGTATATAAAATTTGTGAGCCGCGCGATTTGGAATGCAACCGCTGTACTATCCCGCTTCAATCACCACCTAAACAATATCAGCAAGCATTGACTTCCGCTGGTATTATGTCCATGTATTAATTTAGTTGGACACAAAATCGATTTTTAATATATGTTTAGTGTTGAGACATTATATCAAACAAAGGTGGCAGTGAAAAATCAGTGCAGTTCCGATCTTGAGCGTTAAGTAATTTCTATTAACAAAAATGGCGACTAAGATTCAATGCAATTCCGATCTTGAATGTTAAGTAATTTCTAGCATTAAAGATGGCGACGAAGAATCTAATGCGGGTTCGTTACAGAGACGACGGCGAACTGATTGAATCCAAAATTCGACAATTTTTATAGTAACTTTGGAACTTCTGATTGGTTGGTTATTATAACGTGTGGTTATGAAAACGATCGTCGTAATCATTGGTGGCATACTCCCATTAGGAAACAAAAACATTTTCACAATATATAAAACTCCATCTTCTTACAAAAATTTCATTCGGAACTGGAACAAAAGTAAAACATCGTTAATCTTAAATATTTTTTTTATTTATTAATGAATTTCTTTGACATGAGTAATTTGTATTTTTATTCATTTTTTTGTTGATTGTTATCCTCATCTTTATAGTTGTTATTCTTTCACAACGTTTCGGCAAACTCATACTCTGGCTATTATTCTCATCTTTATTAGTTGTTGTTTCACGACGTTTCCTCTGACCTTCATCAGGTGGTGACCGCGACGGATAGGAACTTCGAATCTCCTAACTGCATTCTCAGCAATCACTGCCATCCGTAGTTGGCCTCTGGCCGGCTTTGGGTGGGATTGTTTCAATCCTACCCAAAGCCGGCAAGAGGTTTACTTGACCTAAACGTGGTGAGACGACAGCTACGGATGACAGTGATTACTGAGAATGCAGTGAGGAGATTCGAAGTTCCTATCCGTCGCGGTCACCACCTGATGAAGGCCAGAGGAATAGCTGGCCGAAACGTCGTGAAACAACAACTAATAAAAATGAGAATAATAGTCCGCAATAAATAAATTAATATGAATACTACTCATCTCAATAATGAATTCCAATTAAAATAATATCATACTCTGGCCGTCTTTAGGTGATTAACCTCGAAGGGATAGGAATGATGAGTCTTGTAACTGTATCTCCAGCCTCCATAGTTGCTGTTGTCTCAGCAGGTTTTGCTCAATTAAGCCGTTTGATGATTAAAATGAAATACTATTAGATACTTTTGAAGCCGAAACAACACATTATTACAAAATAAACAGATATTTATTTTGTTTACAATTTATATTGGAATTTATACATATATGTCGAAGCTACACTTCATAAATTCCAATATAAATTTCAAATAAAATAAATATCTGTTTATTTTGAAATAATGTGTTGTTTCGGCTTCAAACCTATCTAATACGTATTTCATTTTATTCGAACTCAATCAGCGCTTCTATCAAGGAACGCGAACCCTAACGTGAATTCTGCGTGATCAACGTACCGTTCCGACACTTGAACAGACCACCGTAAAAACAACAAACGGACTTCTACTTGCTAATTGTACCTATTTACTATGCCTCCCCACGAGACAGAGTTAGACACCAGGGTCGTTTTTTAACGTGGAGAAATGGTACAAAAATAAAAAATTGTCTCAGTCGTGAATGACATAGTAAAAAAATAAAAGTGTAGCTTCGAAATATATTTATAAATTTCAATATAAATTTCAAAAAAATAAATATATGTTTGTTTTGTAATAATGCGTTGTTTCGGCTTCAAACGTATCTAATAGTATTTCATTTTAATCATCAAAAGGTTGTTTATTCACTAGCAGAAATGATGAAGTAAAGTGTCGGTTAAGATTTGACGTATTGCTTGTAACCGATGAATATTGTACAAAACTTCAATGTGGACGGTGTTTAAGTGGTTAACGACGCGGACTTACAAACTGGGTTTACTAAGTTCGAATCCAGTTCGTCCTATAGAAACACTTTTAGTAAACGATGTTGCTAACTTTCACATTGTCCCTTCTGCAATAAGTCGTAGTATTTCTAGAAAGAATTCTAGCTAGAAATTATCAGGAAAACGAATCTCAACGATAACTGATGTATATTTAATAGGCAGATGACGTTCAATACTATATCCACTTTGATGGCGGGAAGCAACCTTAAGGAACAATATGCGTCGTTGAAAAATTTCAGTTTTAGAATCAATCTATAGCGAATGTTTTCCTTAAAGGACCAGTAATTGCGACGATTCTAGAGACAGTTGTATAGACAGTAAAAGTTATAAACGGAGAAAGGTGATCCGCAACCAATAGACCAATAGTTAATATGAAACCAGTTTTGTCATTATCTTTGATTTAATATAGAACGATACTATATCGATCCATATGAATCATTCTACACAACATGACATAACGACATAACAAACCTTGAGAACAGTCATGGCTGTTTAGTTGTATGGATTTTTGGTTGTTTAGCTGGTTGTTATTTTCGTATTTGTTTAGTTGTTCGAATATTTAGTTGCTTCTTTGGTTTTGTTGTCTGTTTGATTTGGTTGTTTAATTGGTTAGTTGTTTTGTTCTTTATTTATTTAGTAATTTAGTTGCTTTGTTGTTTCATTGTTTAGTTGTTTGATTGTATAGCTGTTTAGATATTTTGTTGATTTGATATCTCGTTATTTAGTAACGCATTTGTTTAGTTGAATTAGTACTTGGCTTAGTTGTTTTTTTGTTTGTTTAGTTATTTATTTCCTTAGCTGGTTAGTTATTAGAGGTTCAGTTGTTCGTATTTTACTTGGTTGCTTTTTTAGTTTAGTTATTTTGTTAGTTACTTGTCTGGTTAATTAGTTATTTCGTTTAGTTTTCTGTTTTTTGTCTTTTGTGTGGTTTGCTTGCTTGTAATCCAACATATATATCTATATATATATATATATATATACATATATATAATTATTTATCATTATTAAATTAGAAAATATTATTTATATCACACTAATAGTGTTTCATTCGTATGTTTTTGTAATATTTATTACACGTGTTTCGTGGAATAGAGGAATTTCACCGAACAATTCATCAGAGACAGATATGTGTTCCTCTGAAAATCAACAGTCGGCGAGGATTTTTTTATTATTGGAATAAAAAAAATGTGACGAGAAAATGTTTTTAAAAGGAAATGGAAGAAAATCTATTAAAGTTCACAAACTCATATTAAAATAATTGACTTATGGAGTATATAGGCACCCATCTGAAAAAAACGACACAATTAAATTCAAAGCTCACGAGATGTTATTTTATAGTGTCACATTTGATTTATCAGATCGCAGCCATATTCTAAAGGTTTTGTATTTATATTAAATATATAATATTGAGCCTATCATGCTGAGTCTTTTCTTGCTCTTACATTGATCTTTAAATCTCTACATTTTTATATTAAATGGAATGGAATTAAACATAGATTAAATGGAATTAAACATAGATTAAATTAAAACTTTCCTCCATGTTTAAACGCAGCTGATGCTAGTTATAATAATGATTTGAAAAAGTCAAATTAAAAAATCATTAAATGAATCAACTTTGTATATTTCTAAATAGAATACTTAACACAATTCTATTGTTAATTTCCATTAAAAATTAAGACCCAATTAATAAAAGAAATGTAATATAATATGCAAATGCGATAACCTTTTGAATGTTGATTCCATTTGAATAACTAGTATATATAGAAATCATGTGGAAATAAAAGTTCCTTGAAATTTGTGAAACAGTTTACCCTTTGTATATAGCGAACAAACAGCTAGGAACGCGACTATAATTCTAGATATAATATTTGAATTTATAATTCTAGATGTAATATTTGAATTTATAATTCTAGATGTAATATTTGAATTTATAATTCTAGATGTAATATTTGAATTTATAATTCTAGATGTAATGTTAGAATTGACAACACCTGGAACAAATTTAAAGGTAAACTTAGATAAGTACGCACAGTTTAGGTAATAAGGATACAGAACCCTCAATTCAGTAATAATATGCAATTAAAAACATTAGGCTACAAAGAATATTACCTGTACATACAGCGTATACATTCATTTAAAAAAATACGTACTGTATTGAAATAATCATTGACAAAAGGTTAATAGTATTCTAGAAGTGGAAACCATGTTTAGTTTCAGAACAGTTTCCGATGGTTCGTTGTTCTACACTAGTTCTGGGATGTGACTTGTTTGCAGTAGAAAGTTCTCGAGTTGGAATCCACCGAACAAAACATTCTTCTCGTGTTGACACGAAGAAAACATATGCGAAATTGCTACAGAAAGGTTTAATATTTATGGAACAATTCTGGTTTCCGATTGGTTGGTAGCAGGGCATCGTTTATAAATAGAATCTCCCGACTGTGCGAAATCATACCCCATTTACATTGTGATGGGATGTGTCTCCTAGTGGCTTCGGCTGCATGGAGACAGGGTAGTACCAGTCAAGGATTCGTCACTTGACACTCAGCCCAACAGGTGAGGGGCCGGGAACCGGCCCAGCACCTGTTGGACTGAGGTACACCGCCTGGGTAATACCTAGGAGGTCCACCCTCCCAGGCCTTGCCACCGGGCTTTCCGGTGGGGCAAGTTTATTGCTTGCTGCCTGAGGCGCCCCGACCGGGGAATGCCGACGGGGTTACTCAGGCAATTTTTAAAATTGCAGGAGTGCCCCTTCTTTAGGGGAGCCTAGCGGGTTCCCACTTTCCGGCCTTGTACCACATATTGCTGATGTGGGCAGCAATTAAAACATACCCCATTAACACTAAAAAAAACTGTAACAATAGTAGTTATACATTTCAGCGTAGGAATAGATGTAAAAGGGAAAATATACTAAAAAACTTCGTTCGCATGTACTTAGATGATGAGATAGGCATCATTTACTAGTGGATATATTATTATAAACTATTTAAATTTTAATAGATAGACACAATAGATAAATGGAGGGGAAGTGGAAGAAGTCAGTTTTCCTGTCATCTCTTTTCGTTCAGAAATGTAATTCATAACATAAAATGATATGCAACCATTCGGATTTTATTTTTTTTTTCTCTCCAACTGTTGATTCCATCTTCGTTTTCTCCGATGTTCATCTTATTGCAGGGGCGTCATTTGATAACAAAGACGAAATATTAAAAATCGGAACATTTGAGTTTAATTGCCGATTTCGTTTATTGATTACTTTGTTTTATCTTTATTTATACACACATACACACATATATACATATGTCCGCGTGAAAGTGCATGTGTATATATAAACATATATTCGTAAATGGCAACTACACACACGCATGCACACACACACACAGAGAAACATAAGCACATATGTATATGTATATATGCACTAAATAAGCGTCTTCTTGAAGCTGAAAACTCGAAGTGACATCTGTCCGTGTGTGTCGTCCACTAAAACTGTTTCCGTGTGTACCTTCCAAAACTGATAACATCAGTTGCTCGGGGGATTTTCCAATCACTTCTAATCTTGACAAACAGAAGCAAATGCAATTTCCTCGCCATATTCTCCTGAATTGGATCATTTGACTTTCATTATTTCCCATTGTGACAACTTCCAAAGCGAATTTCACAGACATTTATGGAACATCTCGTCGCGCATTCTTTTACTACTCTCCTCAAGGAATGAGATTAGACGAAATAAAGCATTGGTATCTTTAAGAAAGTAAACATGGTAGCATGTTAATGCTATTCACCAGTACGTGACTGGAAGGAATACAAGTTAAATATCAACTCGTCTAGTGTTGGTAAGCACACACTCACATACCATATATATATATATATATATATATATATATATATATATATATATATATATATATATATATATAGTAATTTATAAAATATACATGGCGATTAAGCTACACTGAATATTCCGCGTTTCATCCACTCTAGGACTCTTTAGGCTTATGCGCATAAGCCTGAAGAGTACTAGAGTGGATGAAACGCGGAATATTCAGTTTGGCTTAATCGCCATATATATTTTATAAATTACTAACTAGCTCTACCTACGCATTGATCACTTTTGAAGTAAATACTTAAAGTTTACGCATAAATCTATACTTTCGTATATTAATTTTATGTGAGTAAATTAAGCAGTTCTATATATATATATATTCATATATATATTCATATATATATATATATATATATATTTTTATTACATTTTCAACCCAAACAAGGCACATTGCCACTTTGGTGTAGGGGGCTACTATCAGGGGCAACAACTACTGGGGTACTGTGTAGGGATTTGGGCAGGAAGGTGTCGGTTCACGTTACACTTGAACTTCTGCACGTCAGTACTGTTGGGGAAGCAGGGACCTGGAATGGAATTCCAGAGTCTAGCGGTTCTGGGGAAGAAACTATTGGAGTAAAAAGATCTTTTACATCTAGGGATCTCTACAGTGTGGGGGTGGGATTTAGCAGCCTGTCGGGTTTGTCGAGGGTGCACACGTCGTGGGGGCACAAGTGCTTGCAGTTCGTCAGAGCATTCACCACTAAAATACTTGTAGAAAAGGCAGAGGGATGCAACATTTCGTCGATGGGACAGAGGCTGAAGCTTAGATGCCAGTTCAGGGCCTATCAGGTTTGCGACACTCTTTTGAATCTTGTCAAGGAGCGAGAGACTAGTAGCAGATGCACCAGCCCAGATGTGGCAGCAATACTCCATACACGGGCGAATGGTGGCCTTATAGAGGTACAGGATACTTTCGGGTGTTAGTAGTTTTCTAGCACGGTAGAGAGAGCCCACATTTCTTGCAGCGGCCCTGGCAATGCCTTCAATGTAATTGTTCCAACTCATGTTTCCTGTGAACGTTAGGCCAAGCAGTTTGAAAGATGGACTCTCAGATAAAGAGTCGTTGGCCATTGCTATGGGTGGTAGAGAGGGTTTCTTGTAATTATTGAATGAAACTAGTTTAGTCTTGGCAGCATTGAACGCGACCAACCACTTTTGTCCCCATTCCACTACAGATTGGAGGTCTTCCTCTAGTGTTTCTGCCATTTCTTTAGAAATGTGTTCATTCGTCTTCCTGTCGTGCCTGCCATAGAGTGTAGTGTCATCAGCATATATACCCATCTCAGAGGCAATGTTGTCGGGGAGGTCATTTATGAATATCAGGAACAATAGAGGTCCAAGGATAGAACCCTGGGGCACCCCTGCATTTATATCATATTGTTTAGATGTACGACCGTCGAGGACAACCTGGATTTTTCTCTTATCTAAGAAGGATTTAATTATGTTAAGTATTCTACCAGTGATACCGTATGATCTGATTTTACTGAGGAGACCCTCATGCCATACCCTGTCAAAAGCCTTAGATATATCTAGAGCTACCGCTCTGCCCTCCCCCGCGTTGTCCAGTGAATGGTATATACGTTCAGAGATCATAGTTAGGATGTCTGCTGTGGAACGGGCTTGTCTAAATCCATATTGTTTGTCAGTCAGTAGTTTAGCATCTGTAAGATGATGGACTAGAGCATGGTTAATTATGGTCTCAAATATTTTGGCAAAAAGTGGGAGGAGACTAATGGGGCGATAATTTGATGGATATGTCCTTTCGCCAGAATTCTTGAATACTGGTACAACAGAAGCAGTTTTCCAACAGACCGGAAAGCAAGCTTCATTAAGGCATTTGTTGTAGAGTTTGGAGAGAACTGAAGCTACTTCGGCTGAGCACTTGTTTAATAGCACAGCTGGGATAAGATCGGGTCCACATGCTTTTGAGGTATCAAGGTTTTTTATGATAGCATGCACCTGAGCAGGGGTGGTTTTCAGATCGTCTAGTGTGGCGTCTGTCCGCATAGGAAAGTCAGGTAGGGGGTGGTTTGAAGGGTCCAGTGTGGAGTTTGAGGCAAACCGACTGGCAAGCATGTTAGCCTTGTCGGTTGCTGAGGAGACAACCTCGTGATTGTTGGTTAGTGGGGGAATTGTTGATTGCCCATTATTTACTACACTGTTGGAGATTTTCCAGAAGTCTCAAGTTCCTAGTTTTTGTGCTTCGATGCGCTTTTTAGTATATGTACAAGTTAGAAAAGCATTTCATCCAGCGCATGGAAATTGTTAAACAAAATGTTTTTACTATAGGCTTTAAAAATACAGGTACAAAGATTCAATTTGAAATTTATTGACCTTCAAAGTGCACTTTTATAAATTTTAAAAAAGTAAGGTATAAAAATGTGATTTAAATTTAATCAAAAAATTACCTTGGATTTTTTATGTAATGTACATTCTGTTGCACTTTAAAAAATAATTGAAAATTTTATATCTATATCATTAATTGCTAGATCAGTGATAATGTTATAAAATTGCAACAAAATG
>NC_136488.1:31899903-32034903 GCF_053919585.1 Euprymna scolopes
TATTGTGTCGAATAAATTTACCTCATAAATTCACGTTCATATTAAAGTGAAACCAAAAAAAAAAGGTCTGAACTTTACTCGACACAAATTTTGCATAACTCTGTTTTTTGTCTTTCTCCATTTACTAAAGTAAGTAAAGTTTCATTATTGAATTATTTACTATTGAAACAAGCAAAACACTGCTCACTCATGCTACATTGAAGTAAACTAGCGATAAAAAATGCCGGGAATTATTTTCTCTATTACAGTAGATAAAGTTAGGACTTTATTTAAGTAATATACATAATATATACTATTACTATAAGCGTGCTTATATTGAAAATGCTTGCTTCCTGGCTACCCAATCAAACCATGTAATAAATTTCGTCTGATTTTCAATTATAATCGAAATATAATACACAGTGTCATTAGCAGAGAAAAAGTCACTTATGAAAACGAACCTCCCAAATTAAACCTTGAATAATTATCTAAACTCAAATGTAAATTAACATTAAGCCAACTTTACAAATTGATAAAAGTTCATTATTGGATTTTTATTATAAGGTGAAGCTCGAAAGACTCAAACTCGAGATAGACAACGCCAAAAACATCCACCCATAAATATGGGAGGGGAGATTATCATTAAAAGTGTCCTGAAATGATAATTTAGCACTGGACTTTACTAAGTCCCTTGTACCCATTCCCCTCCTCCCCGTTTATTTTTTTAAAGTTTTTTTTAATGGAGAGTAGATAATACGGTGGATGTGTTATCGGCAGCTCCAGTAACTCTCGCTTCTCCTTTTTTGTCCCTCAATCCTCATTCAAATGAGTGATTTTTCTGACAAAGGGTGAAGAAAAAGCTGCTTTAAAGGTCGGTAGTACTTGGTGAACAGTAGTCTGAGATGTCGGAAATTTTTCTGTCTCTATGTCTATCCTTGTGGCCATGTCACTAGGAAGGGTGCTGGAGGTAAACGTTTTGTCTGGGCTGACGTTATCCGCCTGATAGTCAGGGACCCGAACCTTGGATTAACCACTAACAAAGCTGTCCTATCAGCAGGCGCAAAGTACTGGGACTGCTGTATTGCCATTTGGTGAATGGATTCTGGACCATGAAGTAGTCTCTGGTGGAGCCTCTCGATGCCATACTAGGGGGTAATTGTTACGGCTTTACCTGTTCATGTGTTACAAAAAAAATCTGTCTTTTTCTCTCTTACTTTCCCTCTCTATCCTGCTCTAACCAAGTATGCCGACCTGTTCCACAAATCCCAAAACCTCAACATGAAATATCTCCAGAAAGAAAAACCTGATTAAACCTAGAACCTCATCTTCCAACGTCTCCTTCTCCAACCTCAGGGGTCTACGTTCCAACATTCCACATGTTTAAACCCAATTACAGGAGACGAAACCGGACATATTCTTTCTAAGCGAAACTGGAATAGGGCCGACCACTTCCCTAGATGAGTTCATAATAAACGGTACTCAAACTTAACAGCTAAATCTGACCCCCAAGATCGCCATAGGCATGGAATATGTGCCTACATTAAGGATGGCTTCCCGTGTGCAGGGATATCTCTAGAGAAGATCCTAATTTACCTTATATGTGCTTCCGGGTTGCACTTGCTTACACCACTGCATTTATATTTGCCCTCTATCGGCCACATAACAGCGGAGTTACTATCTTTAAGAGTATATCTGAGAAAATAGACCACATCCTGTCTACACGTCCCTCGGATAACATCCACATCTGTGGTGACTTTAACATCCATAACGTAGAATGGCTGACCCATTCAAATATGACAGACGATGAGGGGAGGTTTTGTCAAAATTTTGCCATTGTTTATGACCTCACTCAGATTGTTCGCGAACCTACCTGTGTGCCCGATACTACTGGTACCTATGCAAGCCTCTTAGACCTTTTTCTCTCAACTTCCCCTGAGCTATGTTCATGTTCCGTTCTATCTCCTCTAGGATCCTCCGACCACTCCGTCGTATCAGTAAAAATAAAAATGAAATGTAATCAGTTCCAAGACGTACCCCTTCACCGTACTATATACCGATACTCTATGGCTGACTGGGATAGCTTCCGTACATTCATATCTGATTTACCTCTGCATTCCATGTTTAAAAAGGAGGTGTCCTCTACAGTATCAGATCTGACCGAATGGTTAATTGTAGGCATAGACCGATTCATACCATCTAAAAAATTCCAACAAAAACCTAAGAGCTAGCCATGGTTCTCCTCAGAATGTGCTGCTGCTATCGCGCATAGAAATCACTTTTTCCATAATTACCAACGTAATAGATGCACTGAGGCTAAAGCTGCTTTCAAGAACGCCAGCAACTACTGTAAAAGAGTAATAAAAATGCAAGAGAACTATATTCCCAGTCTGTTAAATCCAAAGTAGCTGATCAGCGGATTGGTTCCCACCAGTTTTGGCAAATAACAAATAGGATCCTGAACAGAAGTGTGCGTTCTATCCCAACCATTATCAATGGACCAGAGGTCATCATGACAGCATCAGACAGGGCCAAACTATTTACAAAGAACTTTGCAGTTAATTTTACCCTATGTAACGAAGGCCATCAACTCCCCATATTTCCTCCTATTACACAGAAAACGCTAGGTAACATACAAATATCTGTGTATGAGGTCGCCAAACTAATCAAGAACCTTGATTCCAGTAAAGCAACTGGCCCTGACGGCATCCCAATTATAGTGTTAAAAAAGCTTCAACCAGAACTTGCTCCCATACTTACGAAACTGTTTAAGCGTTGCCTGTAGGAGAAGTGCTTTCCGACTTCTTGGAAGACCTCATCAGTATGCCCTGTATATAAGAATTCAGGTGATAAGTCATCTCCCTCTCAGTACAGACCAATAAGTCTCCTGTGTGGTATGAGTAAGTCGCTGGAATCCATATTAAATAGAGAAATAGTCAACCACCTCAGCAGAAATAACCTTCGTAGTGACACACACTATGGTTTCCGTTCTGCAAGATCTACAACAGATGTGCTAACGGTTATATCTCATAGGATTAGTGAATCTGTTGACAAAGGTTTCCTTTCTAGGGCAATTGCTCTTGACATATCAAAGGCCTTCGACAAGGTATGGAACAAGGGCCTACTTCACAAGATTTCCAGCTACGGTATAACTGGAAATGTTTTCTCAATCATTAAATCATTTCTCTCTGATAGGCTCATAAGAGTAGTGGTCTATGGACAAAAGTCAGAGGCCCACAGTATTAATGCTGGAGTCCCTCAAGGGTCAATCCTGGGCCCAACTCTCTTCCTGATCTACATCAATGATCTCCCTAAACACATACTTAAATCATTCGTTGACATCTATGCTGATGACACGACCATCTACGGCAACACATCAAAGGATGTAAATGATAAAGTTCTCTCTGATTCTCTCTCCTCTGATCTCGAACGCGTGGTTCAGTGGGAGAAAACGTAGCTGGTTACCTTTAATGCATCTAAAACCAAACTCCTCTCTTTACATCATCAACGCTCTGATCCCCATCTGGCATCGATGTAAATGGATGGCTCTCGTCTAGGAGAAGCCATCATGTTTTGACAAGTTTCTGGGGTTGTCCTTTACTCCTGATCTGAAATGGAACATGTACATCAAGTCTGTTGCCAAGGTCGCTGGAAAGATGGTGGGATCCTTCTACCGCTCCAGAAGATATCTCACTACTGATGCAATTCTCTATCTATATAAAAGCCAAGTACGCCCAAGGATCGAATACTGCTGCCATATCTGGGCAGGAGCGTATAAAAATAGCCTATCCTGCCTTGACATAGTACAAAATAGACTTCGTGGCTTAGTGGGGAGTGCCCTTTTCTCTACCCTGCAACCTCTCTCCCACAGAAGAGACGATGCGAGCCTATCCTTGTTTTATCGTTATTTCCATGGCAGGTGCTCGTCTGAGCTCCAATCTCTGGTTCCCCCTCGCCAATCTTTCACGAAAAACACCCGTCAAGCTGAATCCACTGTCAAATTTTTCCCCACTCTTTATCTGTGCCTAAATCAAAACGTAGATTCCATGAACAAAGCTTCTTTCTCAGAACTGCAAGCCTGTGGAATTCTGTTCCGTCTGCCTGCTTCCCACCTGACTACAACCTGGGTGTCTTCAAGTCCAACGTAAACAAATTTCTAATTTTGCGATGTTTTGAATTAATTAAATTATTTACGAAAGTGCATTTTTTACGTAAATGCGAGTTGGGAATAATTTTCCCTTTAATGAATTTGGTACCCCCAATTTACCCATTAACCAATTTGTGGCATATATATATATATATATATATATATATATATATATATATATAACTACTTCATTTACTCACATAAAATTAATATACGAAAGTATAGATTTATGCGTAAACTTTAAGTGTTTACTTCAAAATGGCTCAATACGTAGTTAGAGCTAGTTAGTAATTTATAAAATATATATGGCGATTAAGCTATTTTCCGAGCGGTAAATGTGATGCACATATATAATGAGCGCTTTGTTGCTTTGTTAGTTGTTTTCCAAAGTATTATCATATTATGCAAACATCTAACAGGTTCTAACAAACAATATGAAAATTAATAATTTCTGGTGAGGCATATGAGTGACCATTTTGTATTATCGATAAGACCACATTCGTCAATTTTATGTACATGGTTTTTCTTTTATTTTACAAATGCGTCACCACTTACAAGGCCCAGAGGTCACTCGAGCATAAGGGTTAAAGAGTCTACAGTAGACAATTGGACATATAATACTCGTTAGTAATGAAAATTCGGTAAATTTGTTAACTTATATGGAACGGCTAATCAAAAATATGTTTACGTTAGTCTTGAAGACAACCATACTGTAGTCAGCTGGAAAGCAGGAAAACGGAAGACAATTCCATAGACGTGCAGTTCTAAGGAAGAAGCTTTGTTCATGGAATCTACGTCTAGGTTTAGGCACAGATAAAGAGTGGGGGAAATTATTGATAGTGTTTTCTGCTAGACGGGTGTTTCTTGTAAATGTTTGGCGAGGGGGACGATTGATTGGAGCTCATCAAGCACTTGCCATGAAAATAACGATAAAGCAGAGAAAAACTCGCAACATCTCTTCTGTGAAAGAGGTTGTAGAGAAGAGAAAAGGGCATCTCCTACGAGGCTACGAAGTCTATTTTGAATTCTATCAAGGCAGGATAAGTCCTTTTTAGCAGATCCTTCCCAGATGTGGCAACAGTACTCCATCCTCGGACGTACCTGATAAAGAATTGCATCAGCAGTGAGACATCTACAGGATCGATAGAAGGATCCCACCATTTTTCCAGCGGCCTCGGCAACGGATTTAATGTATGTGTTCATTTAAGATCCGGAGTAAAGGTCAAGCCCAGAAGCTTGTCAAAACATGAGGTCTCCTCAAGACGAGAGCCATTCATTTCAATTGATGTCAGATGGGGACCAGGGAGTTTATGATATAGCTTGGTTTTAGATGCATTAAAAGTAATAAGCCACCTCTTTCCCCATTGTATCACTTGCTCAAGATCAGCTACTACTATTATACCATCATTTTAACATGAAAATACAGAATATCACCATTAATTAAGAACCTTAGCGAAATATAGAATAACATAAAAATTTGATAAATACAAGCTCTTTCAAACAACATGTATGATCACCTAGGCAATTATTCCTATCAGTTCATATTCGCACAAATATATCACACAAATATAACACACACAATCTTATTAGTACAAATCCATTCTTATGAATGGCTAAGCGAACCATTTCCTTACCAATAAAAGAGATGAAGTGATTCATTATCTCCTATTTTGGAAATTAATTGCTGTTTTGATAACTATGTCAATAATGTCTGAGTTCCAATTTTAGTTAATGACTTATAGCTAAAGTATTTTTCCTTCACGATAGATGAAACAACTGTATCATAAAAGTTCTACAAGACAACCAGTAGTGCATTCACACCCTGGTAATTCTGAGAACGTAGGAAGAGCTTTAGTTGGGATAAAATATAAGTAATCTGTGAGTTGATCTCATTGACCCATTTTGTCCCACCCCATTTGGTAGTGAAAGGGGAACCTTTTTGCTTTTATTATGCACTAGCATTTAGGCCAGGCGTTGCCCCGGTGTTTGGAGTTTATCTGAGAAAAAAGAAGGTCAGTTTTTTAAACTGTGACCCCTATTATGACCCCTTAATATTAATAGTTTTGAGCTCAAATCAAGTTATTAAGTTAGATCCATGTCCCAGGAATGTATATCTAAAATTTCAAGTGTTTAGACCCAAAAGGGGGTTTGGTTTGGTAGAGTTGGTTTGGAGGGGTTTGGTAGAGTTCTCAAAGGTCAAATCGTGGAACTTTGACCCCTTAACAATCAAATTTCTGGCCGAAACCCGATCACGTAGATGTTCCCAAATCTCAGTACCCTGTATATCAAATTTCGCGTCTGTAAATTAAAAATTGACAGATGTATTGCGTAGGGAAATGTACGCAGACACACAGACAGACAGACAGACACACACACGTTCACTTTTAAAGATATATAGATTTAAATAACTTGCGAATTTCAAATATACTCTAGGTAGGTCTGGTGAAACTGCTACTACTAATCCAATAAAGTAAAGTCAATTTTATCCAATCAACTTACTATCATAGATCAGTACACCCAAGTGTTCCTATGCAAATCTCTTTCGGCATATCACTAACGCAACAAAACAAAAACTACAAAACGATTATATGGCTAGAAATAGGCTCCTTATTTTTCGTACATGCAAAGCAGGTCTCAGTTCGTTCTTATTCTCTTGATACACGTTTAAAAACTATTTTCTCATCAGCAATAACCATCCAAATAATGTCACAAGTTTACTGACTTCATACATTGTAACCTGTCTATTGTATTACACTTACTTTTATATCCCGCCAATGTTTCTCGTTTTCACGACGTTATATTCGAACTAGTGAAATAAAAACGTGAAGAATCCCTTCAGCTGATTGTGTGATAATTTGTACAGAAAAAAAAAGAAAACATGACATATAATAGAATTGGGTTTGCTGGCTCGCAAAAGAACATTTAACAAGCAGAGAAAATAATAATTTCAAGAATAGTGTTTAGATGTTTGCTTTAGGGAAATCTCGAACTTCGGAGTTACATGAACGAGGTATCTACGAAGGCATTGGTTTGAGTTGCTGCATAGTTATATGAACGATATCTGTATCTACAGGGACATTAGTTTTAGTTGCGTCGAAGTCCGTTGGACGAGATAAGTATCTACAAAGAATGGTTTTCAGTTGATTCGGGGTTGTATGAACTAGATAAGTGCCTATATTGACGTTGATTTCAGTTGCATGAAAACAATTGAAGTTGTGAATAATTAAAAAACATCGATCTAAAAATCATATAAGTCTCGGAATCTGCTTCTAACATCGTGGGGCCTGTGTTCATGCCGTATCGTTCAAGAGTGGGCAAGAAAATATTCTGTTAACAGAAGCAACCTCGGATCACGGGTCACAACTGCCGATTAAATAAACACAATCTAACAACTATAATTTTTAGAAAGAGAAACAAAAAATATAACAACTAAACTAACACCTAAAAGAAATAAATATAAGAATTGTAGACTTCATAATCAAAAAATGTAAATGATATTTAGAGAAAAATATGTTTCAAAAATAAATTCAATTATTAAAGAGTTAAGATTTTAGCGATGGTTCTGACAAAATGGAGAATTTGCTGTTTTCTGGGTGATTTGTCTTCTACGTTCCTCGTATGTGGCGGTTTACAATACTCTTATAGTATTCACCATCGTTCTACTGTCGATATATCGATCACATAACATTTATCTATGAGCATTGGTTAACTTTAATAAATAATTAGCGGATAATGTAATCATTAGTTTCTTGTAAAATCATTTGATACGATTTCCAGTTATATTGACAAGCTATTGGAGAGTTCCGGTGCCTGTATGAAATTACATTCTTATCATATGCATGAAATAAATATCAGTAATAAATTACGCGCAGTTAGTAATACGAGGTTTATTTTCACATTAAACTGTATATAGTGTTTTTTTTTTTTTATAATATCTATTTAAAAAGCTATTTTTTTTTACGCCGCGTCATTTATAAAAGGTTATGGAGAAACAACAACGAGCAAATATAGCAAAATTTTATGATTAACATATTATTTATTATAAACTAGTAGAATAACTTATATACGCTATTTTCATCGCAAGTCCTCGACTGAACTCCAATCTCTGGTCCCTCCTTGCCAAACTTTCAGAAAAATGCTCAACTAGCTACAACTATTTATATAATTCCCCCCACTCTTTACCTGTGCCTCAATCTAAACGCAGATTCAATGAATAAAGCTTATTTTCCAAAACTGCCGCCTTTGGACTTCTGTACCGCTCGCCTGCTTCCCGGTTGAATACAACATAGTAGCCTACAAATCCAATGTAAACAATTTCTTGTTAAGCCGTCCTCATAAATGATCGAATTATGTCTAATGATTACTACACTATCATCTTACATTCATAAACCGTTATCCTGGAGTGGCCTTCGTGCCTTAATAAGTAGTTGCTTCCAAGTAAATATAACCTGTCTAAAGATGGATAAAATAAATTATTCAAACAGAAGCATTTGCACAACTTTTTCGCTCTTTAAGAAAACTAAACTGAAGATATACTACTAAATATTATGTTAAGAATACGTATTCTAATTTGGATTTAAAAAAAAAAACAACTAAACGATCTTGATATCGAAAATGCCTTGGTGTCAGATTTAGGCTTAAGCGGCTTTAAAAAACTAAACTCCATATAATTTTAGAGATCAAATTTGATACAGGCCTTGAATTTTTAAATGAGAGTTTGTGCATATACTATGTCCGTAAACATCATTTGAAATACTCCAAATAAACTTAAAATTGTGAAATGTGTTTCATTAATATATAATATCTATTGATAAAATTTCACAAAATTCGAACATTGAATTTTGACGAATAGCTGCCATCCTCCCCTTGATTCCTTTTTGAAAGATTATTGAAGTAAATAAAGATTGCATCATTAACGTTACACATAACAACTTTGTTCTAAATTTCATAATGATTGTTAAATTGTTTAGCGACGAATTCTATGCATAAACATTTATAAATGTTTACTCTTTATATAAATAAAATATATCAGAAAATTGTTTGAATTAAGAACTGATATAGAATCTGTTTACAAATTAAAAACGTGATTAGGTGAATGCAATTAGAAATCAATGCTGTGAAAGACATTGATTTAAAAAACATTCACATAGCAAACTCATTTATGGAATGTGATTAATTTTAGGTACATTATCAATAAAAAATACTTTCATCATTCTTGTCAAAAAAAGGAGCAGAGTGTTTCCCAAAGTAAAGATTACTTGAAAAAAACTTGAGTTCATTTATACGTCTTTTCAATGAATTCCAGTAGCTTCTTTCCAAGGATTTCAAGGTTGTGGAATTCTTTTTCTGTTCACTGTTTTCTTTCTACTTACTGTCTTATTCTTTTCAAGGCTAAAATCAATAGGCATCTTCTGTCTTTTCAATAATCCCGAGCGATTTCCATGAAAATACTTTCTTCATAATGTTACGGACTTTTAGATTATAAAAACATTTCAATTTACAGCAGAGGCTTAACTTTTCGATAAAAATTGCACTTAAAACAGCCCAACTTATTTGATTATTCTCACGGGTAAAATTCTTTATAATCATAGCAGTTGTGCTCACCCGACGTACATATTCTTGACTAATCCGACAAGCAGCAAACTCCCACCTCTACACTGTTGAGGTCCTAAGATGCCGGAAAACCATCTTTGCTAATAGTTTCTTCTTCGGACCGCTAGACTTTGAAATGCCCTCCCTGTTTTCTGGTTTCTTTAATACGAGATTAACAGATATCCCGTTGCTCAACTCCCGACATTCCTTTGTTAGACACGATCCAAAATAGTAGCTCTTACGTTCCAAAGTGCAATATGAATTGAATGGTGTAAAAAAGTTTTAAAAAAAAAAAACTTTATTTAAATTTAAAATAGAAGGACCATTTCTCATAATTCTTACATATAAAACTGAATTTTTATGCTGACACAAAATATTACTCTTTTAATAATTGAGTTAAGTATTTTCTCACTTTGACATTTATATTAAAAGCCTACTTTTTTATTTAAACTTTTTTGTTTTATTACATTTTCACTCCAAACAAGGCACATTGCCACGTTGATGTAGGGGCTACTATCAGGGACATAAGCTATAGGGATACTATGTGGGGAGTTGGGCAGCAATATTTTGGTTCACGTTACACTTGTACTTCTTCATGTCAGTACAGTTGGGGAAGCAGAAACCCGGAAAGAGATTCCAAAGTCTAGCGGTTCTGGGGAAGAAACTACTGGAGTAGAAGGCTCTTTTACATCTAGAGATCTCAACTGTGAAGGGGTGGTATTTTGCTACTTGGCGGGTTTGTCGGGGTATTTACGCCGAGTGGGTACAAGTGCTTGCAGTTCGTCCGAGCATTCACCGTTAAAGTACTTGTAGAACATGAAGAGGTACGCTACATTTTGTCGATGGGACAGAGGCTGAAGCTTAGATCACAGTTCAGGACCTATCAGGTTAGCGACTCTCTTTTCAACCTTGTCTAGGAGTGAGAGACTAGTAGCAGATGCACCCGCCCAAATATGACGACAATACTCCATACATGGGCGAATGGTGGCCTTATAGAGGTACAGGATACTTTCCGGCGTTAGTAGCTTTCTAGCACGGTAGTGAGAACCTACCTTTTTCGCAGCGATCCTGGCAATCCTCTCAATGTAATTTTTCTAACTCATGTTTACTGTGAACGTTAGACCAAGGAGTTTAAAAGATGTACTTTCAGATAAAGAGTCTTTGGCCATTGCTATTGGTGGTAGAGAGGGTTTCTTGTAGTTATTGAAGGAAACAAGTTTAGTCTTGGCAGCATTGAATGTGACCATCTATTTTTGTCCCTATTCCACTACAGATTGAAGGTCGTCCTCTGGTGTTTCTGTCATTTCTTTAGATGTGTGTTTATTTGTTTTCCTTTATTAAAACGATCAGCTTAATGCATTCAGTCACTAATATGCGATCGAGTTCATGATGGTTAACTAATTTGCTTACTCTTTTACAAAGGAAAAACCGGACGTCCCTTGATAAATTAGTAATTTTTACATTGTTTCTTTTTACATTGATAATATGTAGTAATCTCTGATACATGTAATTTAGTTTTGATTAAAGACAAACACAAAACTCCAGTACAGTGTAATTTTACATATCAATACATGACATGTAATTAATATGGTGTCTTTCCGATAAGAAAGAGGCAACGGTTGTACAATATATCATCGCGCTTCTGTTAAATCACAATAGTTTAAATACAGTGTCAAACAATAGCTATCTCTCTCGCTCTCTCTCTCTCTTTCTCTCTCTCTCTCTCTCTCTATCTCTCTCTCTCTCTCTCTCTCTCTCTCTATATATATATATATATATATATATATACTATTATATAAAAGTAACTTTGTGTGTTTTGGAATTCGTTCCCTATTGACTCAAAAATATTTTGGTCGATTTTCATGAAAGTTCACACGAAGATACTCTATGTGTCTGGCAGTGTTCGTAGATAGGATTTATGCCAGAAGGTCTTCGATAAGTATCGATAATCGCTAATCGAAACAATTTGATATAACAAGGAACTTGCAATTTTGACCAAAGTCAACACCTTATATCTCACAAGTGCATTTGAGAAGTTTTATTAACACACATGTCAAAAGGCTCGACATATAAATTCAACGGCAGCTTCTTTGATACGACATGGGGTGCGTTCAAAATGAATGTTTCTGTTTAAATCACAATTGACATATAACACTTTTGTATTTTAAACTTTAATTCAAGCCATTATATAAAAAATAATTTGGTAAAATCAAAAGTATATTTATTGTGTACGAAGTCACTGTGGGTGGCATGTGAAGCTTCCTCCCGGTAGACTGTGGGGACGTCCCAAACTAGAGCAGGTAATCAATCGATTTCATTGAAAAATGGGCGATTTTACAGATTTCGGTGGTAATAAAAATATGTGAGTGTGAAACGTCATTCAATCCAGGGAAATGCCGACCCTACAAATATATATATCTGTCACTAATGAATGTAATTATTTCGAAGTTTTACTTCTGGTGTAATTGCCTATCGATGCCTGTTTATCCTACTATTTAACTTAGGGCTAGAGGTAAGCTAGCCGAATGCACATTAAGGTTATTTGACATTCAGTCCCACTTCCAATGTTTCGGTACCTAATATTCCCAAATAGTCACCCATCTAGATATAGAACAGGCTCAACGTTGCTTAACAGTTGTTCCAACGTGCTGTTTGCTGTAGATAATTAAAATGATCAAGCATATGTTTCCACCGTCGATCTGGAAGGGCCACGAACCCGAATGCGTATTGGTAAATAGAAAAGTCATACTTTCCAAGATTAAATCGGTAAATCACGAGGAAGAGACATATTTTCCTGATATTTGGCATCGTTCTTATTTTCCTTACCCGAAGCGGCATTAGAGTTGGCATCAATAAATTTGCCAAGACATGATTCGACTTCCAAACCAGCGATCAAAGTTCTTTAGCCTGTCACCGACGTAATGCACTTAATCAGTAACAGAAACCGAAAAAATGTTATGCACACATACACACACACATATATATATGTATATATATATACATATATATATATATATATATATATATATATATATATATATATATATACGTAACAGATAAAAATTTATTCTCCAAACAGAAGAGGTTGCACATTTTTATGTTCCTTTGAGACTAAAATCATCATAGAACGCTACTAAACCTCATGTCTAGAATCCGTATTCCAATTTTGATCCGTACCCACTACATGATTCTGGTTCTAGACGATCTCTAAAATTGAACTCATCAGCTTCAAAGGTCTTTAAAACAAATTAAAAAACGAAAATGTTGTTTAATTGCATGTATGAATTGAATATAAACTAAAATATTTAAACTTCCAAAATAAAAAGTTGCGCTCATCTTATTATCCGTAAAATCGTCTACAATATCTAAAAAAAAATGGAGATTAAGAGACTATTTAAGTATTTAATTTTTTATTTTAAGTTATTTAATGATTTTTGTCAAATGACTATTTTTAAAAGTTAAAAAAAGAAGAGTTATCAGACATTTCGCAGAATTTTACACCTCCTTTTACCGCTTTTCGCCTGAAACTGAATTATGCAACATATAGCAAAGATTGCAAGCCATTAACCGTAAGATGCTTTCAAAATATATAATGATCGGATTATGAGTTTAACCTGCCTACTAGTACGCCGCCCAGCACGGTTTGATCGTAAGATACGCTAAAATATATTTTAATTCATGCAAATTTCGTATTCAGTATTAAAGAGCAAATTCTCTATTGCTTGTTATATTGTTTTTAATATATATAGTAATAATTCTAAAAAGTAATATATATACATATATATATATATATATATATATATATATATATATATATTCTGTGAAAAGTAACCATTTGTAAAGTCTCTTGGCGAGGATTTTGTGTTTTAACCTACCATTTGTCCGCAATATAAGTATGTCCAGTGTCGCGGCCAAGTAAACTTGTTTATTATAATAAAATATACCTTGCTCTTCTTTTATCGAGTACTCTTAATAGTCTAGTTAAATGTATTAGTTATAACTCTTGAATACCCCTAACCTTGTATATATATGTGATATATATATATATATATATATATATATATATATACTCTTTGGGTAGAGCACTGTCGTAAATAATCTCACCCGCTACTTAATTGGCTGAAAATGCGAAGCATGTTGTTTGTTTGTTTACGAACAGGCGATTTGAGCACTATAAAAGTGGTGGCGAGTGTCTATTTAAATAGACATTCTGACGAGTTATTTACGGGCGTCGATTCCATGGTCGAGGGGGAGAACTCACGACGGTTCTAGGTTCAATCCTTGGCTTGGGAGCGATGCTAGTCTAGCGACACTGATGTGTTGTGATACAACGAAACAGGACTGTATGTCGATTATTATATATATATATATATATATATATATATATATAATAATCGACATAAATATAATTTTTAACTTTAAAAGGTTAAAAAAGACATATTATAAAACATATAATCGATATATATATATAATATATATATATATATACTAAACTTCGAAATAATTACATTCATTAGTGATAAATATATATATTTGTAGGGTCGGAATTGCCCGAAATTCAATGACTTTTCACACTCACATATTTTTAGTACAATACAATTTGCTCTTTAATATTGAATACGAAATTTGCATGAATTAAGATATATTCTAGCGTATCTTACGATCAAACCGGCTGGGCGGCGTACTAGTAGACAGATTAAACTCATATATATAATTTGAGTGCGATCAGTTAGAATCAAAATAAAAATACAGCTAACACATTACGTCGAACTACGCCTGCAAAGTTGCATTTTTTTTCAATTCTGACACCATAAAATTTTTCAATTTAATTTTATTTGTTCTACAGGTCGGAATTACCCAATATATCAGGTTCAACCATGCAGGCAAAATATTGCCAAAGTAGTTTGATAGCGGCTGTTTCGAAATAAACATAGAGATTTACTCTAAATGCAGCATAAAATCTTTTCAATTATGCATAATGTAGAAAACATACATTAATAAAAACTAGAACCCGTGGGAATTCCATTGTAGTTGAAATTTTTTTAACACATTATAAAGAAAATTAATAAAAAAATAAAATAAAACAAATAACGACGAATTTTAAAAAAATTAGCAAATTCTTTTTTTAACCTTTTAAAGCTAAAAAGAATTGATTTAAAAATTTAGATTTTTTTTACATTGTTTTGTTTTTGAGACTATTTTTTTAATATAAATTATAAAGGAACAGATGTCATTGCACTTGCACATTTTTTTAATTTAAGAAGAATCGGTAATAAAAAAAATCACAGGCTTCTCTCAACATGACTTCTTTTAATTATAAAATAAAATAGCTAATTTGAAACCGTAAACAGACAGCCATGTTTATAGGAGAGGAAATTGTTTTAATGATGTTTAACTGATAAAGAGCGACTATAAAGAGAGGTAATTCGTTTCTCATTAATTGATGTTTGCGATGATGATGTTTTTGTGACACTGGACGTCGGAAAGTAAATTAATATTTAGACAGTGAAATCAAACTAACTATCCGCTACGAACACAGAAATAAACGAACAATATATTTATAAAAGTAATTTTTAAAACGTACATGCAAACTAATACGAACACAAATCTATGTGAAAGGTGATAACGTACGTACATATGAAAATGTACGTGGAAGCTTATAATGTACGTACAAAAATAATGTGTGTGAGAGGTTATAATGCACATACAAACGTATGTGTTAACAGTGATAACGTACGTACAAACATAAATGTGGGAAATGTGATAAGATATATACAAACATAAATGCGTGAAAGGTGATAACATATGTACGAATCTATATCTGTGAATGATGCAATTGTATGTACAAACATATAAATGTATGTAAAAAGTAATTACCTTTTTTCGTTTTCTTGGTGTTGCGCAGGAGTCATAATCATACTGCTCAATACACAATACAAAAGTATGTAGTAACCCAGAAGTGGAATTACATTTTATTATAGTAATAACAAGGCACAAATATTACATCGGTTAACATCTGTTATTTTTTAATGGTCCCAGGCAAGAACGTATAGTCCGTCTAGTATTGTACTTTGGAATCACATAATACAACGCATTGTATAACGTGAACCATACAAGCTGAAACTAAAGTACTGAACGCATTTACTGAACAATATTATACTAATATCCACATTGTGTGACATTGTGGGTCCTACGATAGAGAGTGATTAGAGTTAACTTGATTAATAGCCAACTTACACAGCTAATGGTGTGAACATTAGAATATATATGTCTGAAACAAATAAATACAAATTTAATATTTAGAACAAATAAGGAATGCCTGAAACAAAAACCACAGCAAACTTGGGCTGATCTCGAGCGTAAAATATCGACGCAATTTTCTAATTTGGAAAGAGACCAATTATAGAGAAAATAGGAGAAAGACTGATCCATGGGAAACTACTGATTAAGGTGAGCCTGAGTTTCGACTTTTAGATGGAGTTGTTTACTTTGTGACAGAGTTTAGTTTTGGCGAGAGAGTGTTTTTTTCTTGTGAGATAGTGAAGCACAGCCCATGTTTAAATATGTAAGGACTAGTGAGAAAAAATTTGCGTTACGTTCTGGTCACCACGTGATATTGAAGACTGAAATAAATCTAGAAAAATAGAAATTGTCCGTGTATTGATTCGCATGCCATCCAATATTGGAAAATCTTTATTCCAGCGTCTACAGGACGAGAAGAAATTAAGGGCAAAAAGTGGCGACAAGGGAGAAACCCGATTAAAGATATGTCGTTTTCTCGGTGCGTCAGGAACACTTGAAGTTTTATTGCTGTCACCGCTCAAGTATTTGAACTGGAATTAGCAGTCTATTACAAAACATGTTGACTGTACATTTTTGAACCCCACACACACACCACACAACACAAACAAACAAAGCATCGGTACAGCTCGTATGTAACATGTCATTATTTGCTATACATTGTATACAGCAATTGTTAGCGGCATGTGGACATTAGACTGTTATGTTTGTTCATTGTATGCCATATTAAATCTTTGTAAATGAATCTCGAAATCCATTACATCTTGTGAAGAAGTTAGTATATATTATTACTTGAACACCCGTGTGTATTCTGCTCAGTACTCAGGCTGAATAAGTTCATACATTTTGTAATATTATTAAGGGCTTAATGATTAGATTTGAGAAAATTTTAACACAACATCACCGATTTAGCATTCAGAAACGGTAACCATTAGAAAATTCAATACAAGAAGTAAACTCTAATACTGTATCAAATCTATAACTGATTACAACAAGGATGCTACTTTTTATAAAATGTAAAACTGGTGTTGTGTTGTGTTGTTAATCATAAAAAATCAACGATTATCTAACGTTAAAAAATATTCTGCATGTGCTTAAATAATATATTGCATGAGACATGAACTCTTGAAAG
Organism: Euprymna scolopes; assembly: GCF_053919585.1. NCBI lineage: Eukaryota > Metazoa > Mollusca > Cephalopoda > Sepiida > Sepiolidae > Euprymna > Euprymna scolopes. The sequence goes on from NC_136488.1 coordinate 31,917,051, forward strand.
TTAACATTATTGAAATTTTGAAAACAGGAATAAATTGACGAATGTGAAGTAACGCCTTTTTGATTTTTATTAATAAGCTGCAATTGATAATAACGATTCTATTATTGCCATAACAGTTTCAGAATGAGGACACTAGATAAGCTTCTATGCATCTAAAATGCGCCATTGAAAGCTTTTATTCTGTGTATGCTGTTACGTTATGCGAGATTAGACAGTTCAAATTCTACACCAAATCACCATTGCGTACACTAGACTACCACGTTCTGCTCGTTATAAAACGCCATGATTTTAGAATGAACTATAAATAAACAAAAAACGCACAGCATAAGTGAATGAAATGTTTGATGAACTAGCTGTTGATTTGCTTTCAAGGTAACCAAATGATCTTTTTATCACTAACAAAATCAGCAAAGATGTTCGGTTTGATCGCATGAAACTGACAAAGTAAAAAAAAAAAACACTCGAGGTAATCAAGTTGACCCTTAAAGTGATTAAGCTATTGGGGAAACTAAAATTTTCCTTTGTATTTTATTAATCTTTTTATTGTGCTTTGTTTCTCTTTTGTATTTATATTTTATTTTTATTACATAGTCATATATGTATATATCGCCATATATATTTTATAAATTACTATACATACATATATATATATATATATATATATAACTACTTCATTTACTCACATAAAATAAATATATGAAAGTATAAATTTATGCGTAAACTTTAAGCATTTACTTCAAAAGTGGTCAATACGTAGGTAGAGCTAGTTAGTAAGTTATAAAATATATATGGCGATTAAGCCACACTGAATATTCCGCGTTTCATCCACTCTAGGGCTCTTTAGTCCTACATATATATATATATATATATATATATATATATATATATATATATACATATATATATCGCAAAATAAAATCGGAAATTCACACACAAAATGATGATGATGGCTCTGCTAAGTCTCAAGAGACAGTGGTCAACCTTGTGAGGCAATGTTTGCACAATCACCAATCCCACTTTTTCTGACTTGGCAATGCTTGATTCCAATGGAAAGGAGAAGTACAAGATGACTAGAAACAATACCAAGATGAGAAGAGAGCACAGCAGTACCTGGAATACTCAAATTGTCACCAATTTTAGTACTGACCAGATTCAACGTTGCTTAACTTCGTTGATCTAACGGGAACCTGTTTGTTGACGTGAATTATGCGTATTAACATACAATATTTAGTGCGCATTTCTCTTTTTTCATGCAATTACATTTTTCTCCATTAAAAGTTCTCTCTGTTCATAATTTTCAGCTTTAGTTTCTTAAGTTTTGCTCTGTTTTAAAACCAAATTTTAAAGTGTATCATAGTAGAGTAAATCACATTTATTTGATTCTAATTAATCAAGTAGTTTACTTAGTGCATAATAATTATATATTTATCGTTGTATTTATAAATATACATATGTTTATATAAATTATATACGCACATCTTATTTATACTTTTATTATTACTATCATTATTTTCATTATTATCATCATTATTTTTATTACTCAGAAAGACTATATGAATTCATTATATTTCAATTCATGTGCATTTATGTTCTCTTTTACTTTTTATTTATTTACAGTTTTTCGTTTTTCATTTTATTTTAATGTTTTCTAGTTCAAATGAAAAAATCATGTGAACTGACTTGTACATTAAAACAAAGACTGTAGACATAATAGAATTTTTTATTTTTTTCAATGGTTTAAATGTTACTTATTTCAAACCATGTTTGAAAAAGAGCGAAGAACTGATCGAAATATCAAAACAAAAAACAAAAATTACAAAACAGCATTAAAAATAAACATCGTAAAAATAATTCACCGGGCATCGAATAATAAACAAATATATTATACATATATATATATATATATATATATATATATATATATATATATATATATATATGTGTGTGTGTGTGTGTGTGTGTGTGTGTGTGTGTGTGTGTACATAAATGATAAAGAGTCTATATTCCAAATTCCAAGATGTTGTCCATTTTACCGTTTATTTCTTTCAGCGTGTTAAAATGTTCAATTTTTCGCACATTTTAACACGCTGAATGAATTGAACATTTTAACATGCTGAAAGAAATGATCGACAACATCATAAGATTTTGAATATAGGCTTTTTGGTTTTTTTTTTTACACACAGTGATCACCACTTATCAAGGCCCGGAAGCCACTCAGGGATAAGGGTTATTGCAAGTACATTACGTTAGTGTGGAGATTTGATGAAGTGTTTACTTAAGAGCGCGGTTCATCATTTTGTTTATGTCTGCTCTGTAGTTACATCAAGCTTCATAAATAAAAGGATTGGTATAAATAAAAGGCAAAATATAATTGAATAAGCATATTTTTCCTATAAATATATATGCGTGTGTATACGTATAGTGTTAAAAATTCACTCATTGCTTCACCTCTGGAAAATATTTCCCTGGACTAATGTATATTTCATATATATATATATATATATATATATATATATATATATATATATATATATATATATATATATAAAGCTGAACGTCTGTATGTGTCTGGTAACGAATAGGCTCCTATATGGTTGACTATTATAGAAAACTGATCACATATAATGATAGAAGATGCATCGAGACACAGGAATGGGTATGTTTGATCTGGCAGAACGGTAGTCTATTAAAATTCTGGGGTCTGCGTAAGCACCTTGTCCACAAAGTATGGAAATAAAAAATTTAAAAATTAAAAAAAAAACGTTTACAAGTGTTTTTGATATAGATGTACATAATAATACTTGATAAGTATGTTTCAACTTAAATAGGGATGGTACAATAAAATTGTGGGGTCTGCGTTCGCGCCTGGCCTCCATAGAATGGAAACAGGCACAGACTTTAATATCATATCTATCTGCGTAAGTATACATTCATAATTATGTTTCGGTTTAAAGAAATATGGTATAATAAAATTATGGGGGGTTCGTTCGCGCCTGACCTCCATAGAATGTAAATATGTCACAAAGTTTAACAAGGTTGTTTAATATAGATCCACAGAATATTGTGATAAGTGTTTCAGTGTGAACAGGTATGATATAATAAATTATGAGGTTTATCTATTTTATTTTTACTTTCATCATATTTTGCTTTGGTTTTGATACCCCAAATTCGAAGCTATCTCTTTACAGCCCTTCTTTTTCATAACCTATCATACTGTCATAAATCAGAATTCATTTTCTGCAGGCCGGGTACTTTTGCTAGTATATCTATAAAATTCGAAGCTATCTTTTTACAACCCTCTCCTTTTCATAATCTATCATACTTTCATCAATCACAGTCCATTTTCTCTAGGCTGTTTTTGAACCCAGTCAACGACGGGTACTTTTGCTAGTATATATATATATATATATATATATATATATACTGTTAAACTGTATCACAGCTCATCAGTGTGTCTAGACTAGCAACTACCTTAAGCCAAGATTGAATTCGACTCTCTAGAAGATAGTCAGCGCTTCTCACTTTTGCGCTATTTAGCTACTGCTGGGATAGATGCACAAAATTACAATATTCAAACATTTTCCAGACGCCTACGCTTTATTTGTTTACACAAAGAGCATCGCTTTTTACGCTAGCGGCAGTTTGTTAATTTGCTCCCTAATATGGTCGACCCAAGATACAGATCATTTCAAGTCATCCACATACAGTACTCTTTCGCTGTATCATAGCTCATCAGTGCGGCTAGAGTTGCAACTACTTCAAGCCAGGATAGAAACTCGACTATATAGGCGACAGTTACGGTATTTATTTACTGCTGTTGAGACGGCTATACGAAATTCAATGTTAAAACATTGTCCGAACGCCTAAACTCTAACATATAGTCATCCACATGCAGTACTGTTTCGCTGTATCGCAGCTCACTAGTGCGGCTATACAAGCAACTACCTCAAGCCAGGATCGAAACTCGACCGCCCAAACGACAGTTCAGGTTTCTCACCATTATATATATATATATATATATATATATATATATATATATATATATATATATATATATATATATATATATTACATACGCGCATGATGTAGTTTTTGGTAAAAACATTTATGGAATATTTAACGAATAATTCCTCACTGGTAGTTAATGGTACATGAAAATCAGTTGCCCTCAAGTTACTTAATCAGCAAGAATTTCTTTCTTTCTACATGTTTTTATTTTTCGCAAAGCAATGAATGACCGATTCATTCAAATATGTCCTGAGTAAAATCGATTAAACATCATGTTCTTACTGATTCCTAAACTTGTCCTTGCTACCATCAACAACGGCGCCGTCCTCCCCCAAAACGATCGGCCTTCATTAGCGACGTCTATAAGTAATAAACATATTGGCAAGCATCGACGAATCTATCGAATCACGAATGTGTGAGGAATGGGAAAATAAGGATTCTGAGTACTTTTTACTTTTTAACCTAATCTGTCAAAGATCTCGAAAGAGCGTTCTCCAAATTACTTCAACTTCAACTGTAAATCGTTCACATCGTTGTCATTTTACAATCGCTATTTGCAGATTTACCTTTTTTTGCGAAAATTGGAAGGCTTAACTTCGTTTGCGCAGGAACATTATAATAATGTTCCAATATCAGAATAAATATGAATTGACCAATCCAATATGGCGGTCATCCTCCCATTTACTCTGTTACCTACAGAATTAAACGGTCGATTATTCCGAAGAATAACTCGCAAATGTGACCGATTTATAAACGCCTTTCGGCCAACTTTGAAAGAACTGAAACGATTACACATACCACACAGATAGAAATACACGGACACACAGAATTGCTCTTCTAAGCAATAGCCATATATAAAAGCTCGTTCATACATTTACAAACCTAACTAAAAGCAAACGAACATAAATATAAAATATTTCAAATATAGATTGGGTAAGATAAAATCTTAAAATGTTGCGATTTGATTCTTTGTGTGATTATTGCCGGGCAGTGCCGAGTTTTGTTCTGAAATATGTCCCAGAAGTTGACCTGTGACATCAACCTGGTAGGACAAATAATTTAAAATTATATATAAACAATGTGAGCAAGACAAGAGACAAAGAACGCAGACCAAACACGTTTGATCGCATTCTTTCGTCGTCGCGAACCACGACACCCCCATCCAGGTCTCTCTATCTCCACAAACGACGGGCACGAGTTGTCAAGATAAAAATAGTTGTTTTCATATCAGCTAAATGATATGTCGTTGTTATTAAAAATATACATTCGTGCACATTTGAAAACGTGAAACTGATTACGTTATGCATACATTCTCTACGCTCGCACATAATACATTTTTTCAAGTAGTGAAAATCAGTTAATAATACAACATCTTATCGTCTGGGTAACAATGCACTAACATCCATTCATCAATTGTGTTTCCGATTTAAATAACCAATAACAGGCTAGTTTACAAAATCATACAAAACGTGTGTACAATTTAAAACAATTCTAGATGAAGCTCCAAACTTCTCGGATCTCTAGGGAATAATGGAATATATGTTATTTGTTTTGACATGAGTCAGTATCCTTGATAAACATTTCATTTAAAGTCAGTTACTCTAAACTAATACAGATTTTTATTTATTTGCTTAGTTTTAAGCACTGCATCAATATACAATAAATGATTTAAGATTTAATTTTGGCATTCTTACGGGTTTCGCTGATAATAAAAAAAGGATTCAAATAAGGCAAACATGTTGTTGTGATATGAAATAATACTAAAATGTTTCCTTGGTTATTATTATTATTATACATTTTAAGTAGTATTTTAATAACTTTAAAATGAACTGCGTTTTTGTAATTCAAGGTATTATTCACACAAGCGGCCACGCATCTGTTTGGTCGGTCAGATGGCGGGATCGGGGAGAGAAAAAGAAGAAAAGAGAAACTTGATTTTGTAGATACCTTCTTTATGTACATGTGTCAGTAATTTGCATATGAGAAGGTATAGGGTCACAGAAGAAGATGAATTAAAAAGAAAAGTGATTGAGCTTTAGACATTATTCATAATATTCATAAATGACCTCCCTGATAAAATTGTCTGTGAGATGGGTATATACGCTGATGACACCACGCTCTATAACAGACACGACAGGGAAATAATTAAACATATATCTAAATAAATGGCAGAAACACTAGAGGACGACCTCCGATCTGTAGTAGAATGGGGCAAAAATAGATGGTCACATTCAGTGTTGCCAAGACTAAACTTGTTTCCTTCAATAACTACAAGAAACCTTCTCTACCACCAATAGCAATGGCCAAAAAGTCTTTATCTGAAAGTACATATCTTAAACTTCTCGGCCTAACGTTCACAGTAAACATGAGTCAGAAAAATCACATTGAGAGCATTTCCAGGACCGCTGCGAAAAAGGTAGGGTCTCTCTATCGTGCTAGAAAGCTACTAACGCCGAAAAGTATCCTGTACCTCTATAAGGCCACCATTCGCCCATGTATGGAGTATCGTTGCTATATTTGGGCTGGTGCATCTGCTACTAGTCTCTCACTCCTAGACAAAGTTAAAAAGAGAGTCGCTAACTTAATAGGTCCTGAATTGTCATCTAAGCTTCAGCCTCTGTCCCATCGACGAAATGTAGCATCCCTCTGCCTGTTCTACAAGTACTTTAACGGTGAATGCTCCGACGAACCGCAAGCACTTGTACCCCCTCGACGTAAATACCTACTACAAACCCGACATGCAGCAAAATCCCACCCCTTCATAGTTGATATCCCTTGATGTAAGAGATATTTCTACTCCAGTAGTTTCTTCTCCAGAACCGCTAGATTTTGGAATCTCCTTCCGGGTTCCTGTACTGATGTGTAGAAGTTCAAGTGTAACGTGAACCGAAATCTTGCTGCCCAACTCCCCACATAGTATCCCTATAGCTAATGTCCCTGATAGTAGCCCCCTATATTAAAGTGGCAATGTGCCTTGTTTGGAGTGAAAATGTAATTAAAAATCATGAGATAGCAAAGACGTTGAAAGTTTGTGTCGTGAATTATTTTTTACGTTAACAGAAGCTACTGCGAAGTGAGAAGTTTTTATTTGTGTTCGGCAGGCGATTTTCTTTTCGTTTTGGATGCTGTATCGTTTGCCTCTGAGGTTACGGTCACTTAGGAGATGAAAAGAATGAGAACGTCGTAACCTCTGCTATTTTTATTGCTCATTCTTAATGATGATTTTTGTTGGCATTTTTTCCCCTGATATCTTTCTTTTAAGAATTCTTTCTAGAAGGATATTGAGTACTTACGGAAAAAAACCATGTGACGGTTGCCAACGTTCCTAAGTGACAGTGTTTCTATGAAACGAACTGAGTTCGAACTTGGCACACCCAGTTTATCAGCTCGCGTCGTTAATTACGGGATCACCACCACCACCCTGCTGCCGTAATCTAGGGGAATAAGCGTATATATGGTCGTAGGAAAAAAGAAAGAAAAAATCCTATTCTAGTGTGTGTTCCGTTCTCAACTCGAAAGAATTTACGTGACTGAAATAGGAATTAATTGTCTACAAATATTGGTCGGTCACGAAATACTATAGACAATTTTCAGTTTTAAATACTTAACTGTGTCACCGTTAAAAATGATTTTTTTTAATTCTTTCACTTATTCATAATTTATCTTTACTACTTAATGTACGATAAGCTAATTTTAACTTTGACTAAATTATTTCTATTTGATTCGTTCATTGCGTGTGAATCAGCCGATTTTCTTGTTGACATTTATTTCCCCGATTTCTTCTGGTAAGAATTTTTATAGGAAGACATCGGATACTTACAGGAGAAAATATGTGAACGTTACTAACACATAAAATGAACGCGTTTTGGGGTCGAAAAAGCTTGATTCGAACTTCTTATACCCAAGGTGTCAGTTTGTGTCGTTACCGACTTATTCACCGCTACCTCCCTCTCTTGAACTAATTAAACTTATAAGCTCAAATTTGAGTATTCGTTACTGTATTGTTCTTGTGCCAGAATTAGTCACTGTTGGGCCAATATCTACTCTAGAATTCGTGACCGCAAAAATCACAATTATTTTCCAACAATAAAATTCAAGTTTTATCGAACTGTCACCATTAAATCGGTCAGTGAGTCTAAGTCCTAATGCGAATGTCGTTTCCAAGTTTCCATTTCAATGCAAAATAAAATATAAAAAAGAGAAAGAAATGCTACTGCTGTTGGCATATGGTTGTCTGTGTGGTCGACCAGACTCGGTTATTATCCCCTTAGCTGGTCTGGAAATGTTTTATGGCCATCTTTGCCATTTGGAGCCAGCCATGTCAGTCAAATATCCGCCTTTGGCCCGTGGGGAGAGACCGAACAAAACCACGTGCCAAAATCAAGTGCCAGTTTGGAACGCAGACAAAACAAGTCAATTAAGTTGCCTAGTGATTTCGATTTGGCCACTGGGACTCCGCCGGGCGGAGCTATTCCGACTGTCCTACTCTTCACTTAGATAGAGCCGATGAGCATTATTTGCAAGTTGGTTTAAAGGCAGAAAGCATGCAGAAAACTGCACTCCATCAAGGTCAAAACTTTATAATGACTAGTTTAATGAAGGATTTCTAGTGCAGTAAACTATGACAGGTTTCGCTTTGATATTATGATGGACTACTCTCTTTCTCGATAAGTAATGAGTACTTTCTTAAGGATATATGCGCCGTGTGTTTGGAATGACGCTAAAATCGCGCAATCCACAATCACATCTCCTAATCTGGCATTACTTTAATCCAGTAGTAAGAAAAAATACAAATCGATTTGGAATAATGTTTTATTGTTACACACACGCATACACGCACGAGATCACACACACGCGCGCGCGTACATACACACATACACACACACACACACACACATATATATATATATATATATGTTTTGTAAAGTTCCGAATTTGAGAAGTCGGTGTTAATGTGTATGTGTTTGTGTGTATGTTTGTGTGTTTGTGTGTGTGTGTGTGTGTGTGTGTGTGTGTGTGTGCGGAAGCCAGTGCATACGTATGTGTATTTGTCTAATAGAAATCCTTAAGTTTTGCACATTGACCTGTATATGAGAATGACAGTTACTTTCTCTTTCATTTTAAAAAATTCCCGACGTGAATTAAAAATGTTTAGAACGAAATAACGAAACGTTTGTGTTATGAAAGCGATGCTTAGAATGTTACTTGACTTTTAAAATAATGTTTACAAATCTCTCCGGTGAGCTTCATGATCAAATCCCTCTGGACATTTGGGCGACAAAATGAGACAGTCATTCATCAAGTTTTTAAACGAAAATTGACTGCCTTCTTGGGAGCCATTTTCCAGACAGTTTGAAATATAATTTCACTCAGACTTTTTCGAACTTCAAGATTCATTAATTTTTATTTCAATTTTCATTTCTTCTTCTTCTCTCTTTTTCTCTCTCTCTTTCTCTCTCTATTTCTCTCTCTATTTCTCTATCTCTCTCGCTTTCTCTTTCTCTTTCTCTTTCTCTCTCTATTTCTCTTTCTCTCTCTCTATTTCTCTTTCTCTCTCTCTCTCTCTCTCTCTTTAAATCTTTGTTTTTTTTGTTTTGTTTTTTGCATTATCATTATTTACTTTGTTTGCTCTTCGGACTAGTTTCTTAATTAATGGTAAACTTTCCATTTTATGAACTTTCTTTTAATAAACGTCATCATTTCACAAGGCCCAAGAACCACTCGAGGATAATTGTTACTGAATTTGTCGGGTGAACGGTGAACAACATCGTGATTATTGGTAACGATGGTTGAAATTTGATTATTGAAGATGACAACTCAACAATAAATTATTTATATCAGTCGTTAAAACAATTATGTTTTCATCAATTAAGCAAAAATGTTATAGGTACGAAGTTAGAGATAGGTATAGTATTATTAGTGGATCTTAGTTATACGCGTTTTTGTGGTGTTTTTTTTTTTTTTTTTTTTTTTGACGTGAGAAATCATTGATTTCAGCTTGATCGGACATCTACCATGATAGATCGATAGAGAAAATAAAGACTAGCCACTTTTCTCTCTGTGAGAAAGTGAATGTAGAAAGTGAAAAGGATATCCCCACTACTCAGATCTGGCAACAATATTTTTTATTAGACGACATTTGGGTGATAGAAGGAAGATATAATATTTATTTATATAAAATTATATGTCAGTTAGCTTTTACTTGAGTGGCAAATTTCTCGGCATGGATAACTGACATAGGTATACGTAAGAAATGATGAATATTTCCAAGTGACCGCTTATTAAAACTAAGCTGCATTACTCCAACTGATTAGATGCATAATTGTTCGAGAATTGGTAACTAGAAGAAAAATATTCAATTAACAAAAATTAATGCTTTTAAATTCTTTACTCAAGATTTGAGAAGTAAAGAATATCTATGTGGGAGACTCGTGAACGATTTGTAGTTCACGTGTGCGTGGTTGACATCGGTTATGTATACGGGTATAATCTGATTAATTAACAATAAGTATAGAGACAGCTAAAATAGAAAGTATCCGCTTTATCATGGCCGCCGTATCGGTAACTGGGAACTAGTGTTTACCCGACAGAAATTCATAATTGTTTTAGGTTAGTTTGCTTGAAGCATTGTTGGTAAAGGAATATATGGAAGTTTTAAAGGCCAAAAACAATGCGAAGAAAGACCGGAATCATGAGAGTAAAGAAAAGAAAAACAAACAATAAGTAGACGGGTATGTTTGAGTAGAGAAATGTCTAACTGTTTATTCGTTTATCATTCCTCACCTCAATGTATAATTATTTTATAACCAAGCTGCTGGTATGCTCGGTGTATATAAAATCCGTTGGTGGTATGGAACTTTGATTAATTTCGGGAGAGAGGGACCTCCCCTTTTCAAAATAGAAAACAAAAGTATATTAAAGATGGTGGAAGAGAAGACAGGACTGCAGAAAAAAAATTAATTTCAGTTCCAAAGATAATTTAATTTAATTATTTGTTAATAATTAAAGACAAATTATGTTTTGATAAAGAAATCTGGCTTTAAATATATTATTAATGTATATAATGTTTTTAAATGAATATTATTTCGCAACTGTCGATATGGCGGCTAAGTGAGGCTTTTATTTCATCGGGAGATTAATTTCTCTAAAAATGTTGGAAATAATATAATATGATATTATAATTATACACACGGGGGAATTCAATATATGGACCTAGAGATGAATTACATCAAATATAAATAAAATAAATTTAACAAGCACTGTTGAAAATGTACTTAAATGATGGTTTTGTATCGCATCAAGTATTAAACCCATGTAATATGTAAATATAACTAAGGGCATCTCGGATAACATTTATTTATTTGTTATAAATGTTCTAGTTGACCCTGCGCCGGCGTTATCAGGAAACGTAATTTACCTCAAGAAAGTCCTTCCCAACCATATACAATCTGGTGTAGACCCAGATCCAACAATGTTAAAAGCAGATCCCTAGAATGTTCTATAATTTGGGTTGTGTTACTTATTATTCGTAATAGTATTTCCATAAATGTTATAGTCGCAATTGAAACCAGTCTCCCTGTAGATACCAATCTTTTTATATGACTGATCTGTAGTGTTAATTTAGCAGAAGTAAATGAACAAACTTAATTTGATTTACCTATAGTATTTCTATGACGCCCCAACCACTTTATTTAAATAAATAAATTTTACTTTTTTCCAAAGCTTTACTTAAAAGGTAAATATCACTCTTCTATATAAGTTGACGTTAAATATTAACACACCGAATATCCCTGGATGAAACTTCAATGCGTCCTTTGCAAATGGGTTTATTGGCTAAAGACTGCTAAAGCCATCAAATAGAGAAAAGTATTATTGTTATTTAATAATAATAAATATTACGAATAATATATTATAAGAATATATATTATATAATATATAATGTATTATAAGAAAAGAAACTTTACTCCCGAAAATGCTGTTTAAATTTGGGCTCACAAAAAGTGAAAAAGAAATTGTTGATAGTGGTTGTATGTAGACGAGTTTGGGACCAACGGGTACATCTAGTATTATATATGTCATATTCTTCGACTATTTGGTTTTCTGCTTATTGCTTCACATCATTGACTTTCCCCTAGGACTAGAAAGAGAAATTCGCTTATCCTAATGCCAACTGAAAGAAAGAATCTATCATTCCAGACTTACAGCCATGGAACAGTGAACAAATATAATAGTAAGATACGGGGTCTTCAGCTTCATGTAGTTCACGTAATGAGCGCATCATTTTCCCGGGTATTGTAATGTTCAAACCACCCTGTAATCGACGATCAAGAAAAGAGGAGCCACTGGACGTCGCGAAGCAGTGAACAGGATAGAATCAAGATATCATGGCTCAAGCGTTTTTAGCTCTTGATCCATCCAATTCCTTGACCACTCTCTTTTTCCTTTCTACTTTCGACCTTTCATCTTTTACGCGCTACAAATAATAACCTGAGCAGACATTTTGAATTATAAGCGAGTGAACGGCTGACAAACGTTGGGAAAATGGTTGCAATTTGCCCCCCCCCCTCCTAGCAACACAAAACCGACCCTTCCGTAATGTTTTTCTTCGTTTGACAAGACACAAAAGACACCTAAAGACAACCAGTTCTGACGAACCGATTTGGTTTATTATGTTTGCGCAAATAACCATTACGTATTGAAAAATGGGTTTTTATTTAATGCAGTGTGAAACATTTGATTTATCGACAAATGCCAAATGCCTCTCATAAGGGTCAGAGCCAACAGCCAGACCCTAACTCTCAATGATCTATCAGCAAAGATTAAAAAAACAACACAGAAACTGAATAGTGCGACGTGTTATCTTTCCTTCTCTGCCTAGTGAATGGAATAGCCTTAGGTCAATTTTAGCCGTCATTAGAAGAGATTGAATGGTGTATCCATAACATATTGAATGGCAAATACAAAAGAGAGGAGTTCACTTTTATGAAAGTTTCCCAAAGACAATTCTCTAAATTAGAATGTCCGACAATTACCATTTTCTGATACAAAAAGACGCTTAAAAAAAGGAAACGTCTCATACATCGAAATGTACGTGCCGCAAATAGAAATAGATACGGATGACTTTTCTGACTATGCTTTGTTGATCGTCAGGTTTTACGGCATGTCAACATTCATTAGGTTATTTTTTCTGATGTTCGCTTTCTCTCCCTTCTATCTCTCTCACTCTCTATCTTTCTCATATATATATATATATATATATATATATATATATATATATATCAGCGAAATAAGACACTGATAGAATTCAGAAGAAAAATCCTGATAGATATTACTTGAAGTAATACTTTCAAGGTGATTCTAGCCAAAAAGGAAAAGCTCAATATTTAAGAATAGAGCAATATATAAGTTTGGTGCTTAAATTTTAAATTCTGAAAAAACAACATATTCGATTTAAGTGCGCACGCATGCATGCACGCCCGGCTGTATAAGTAGTTCCCTTTTCTAATATGTGTGCTTGCTAGTATGCGTTGTGATGTGTATATATGTAATTGAGTACACATGTGCATTAGTATAAGGATGCGTGTGTATATAAGTCTGCATTTATGTATGCATGGTATGGATCAGTGTTTGTGCGTATGTGTATACTATGTATATGTATATGTGTATATATATGTATATGTACGTGTGTATGTGTGTCTGTGGGTATATATGTGCTTAGATTTGGACTTATATTTAGGTTTGACAGATGGATATACAAGTAATTATACCATAAATAATTAAATTCAAACACGTTGTGGTAACCCCACACCCAGCCCCGCATTTAAATAAAATCTCCTCATTATAAAAAATAGCTAATTAACCACAGTATATAAAGCAAGCAATCAAACATCAATTCCAACCCAAAGAACAGCAAAACAAACTCATCCATAGATCGCCTCCAAACAGAAATATATACATTTTAAATAAAATTAAAATAAACTTAATTAAACCAGATCACACTACGACAACAAGAGTAATGAACTAAATGTATCTCAATAGATCAAGTTTACTTTAAATATACACTAAAAATTAAAAGAATCCAACCTTAAACTCACTTAAATAAGTAACCCTCCAAGCATTCCAAAATTTCAGGCCATAACTCGTCTCTATCTCCACCTCACCCGCTCACCCATCCCCCCAGCAAAAACAGCATACCCACCCAATATCACGCATACTCCCATTGAAAATCACAAGAATATCCACTTCCCATGTGAACTTAAAATCAAAAGGTCAACCCTTTTAAAAATACTAAAATACAAATCCTCCCCTCGAATAAATTCCATTAAGCATCTGTATGCTCGCCCAATGTTAACCCTCCCCCCTCTCTCTTTACCCTCTCTACTTCACCCCACTATCATCTTTCCCTCATCTAAAAGGTTTCCCTCGCCCACCATCAACAAGAAAGCGAACTATCTTTCTACTGGGACTCACACCAGAAGCAAATCGTCCAATCGTTTTGAATATCATATTCCGGATTATTTGCTATTTTGCTACCTATACTATTGATTTCGAGGTCCATTGCATACATAACTCAATGCTCAAACTGTATTACTCACGGTGATAATTACAATGGAATGGTATATCCACCTAACATCGGATACACTTTATCAACACCGAGAAAGCTTTTGGACTACATCAATCAACACACACTCAACGCACCAACGAATAAGGCTGCCCCATATACTTTTCGAAAAATCAATAAGGCGCAATACGCTATATGGGAACATTACCTTCTCCCCTGGAACTATTTTTTGCCACCTGGATTTATAAGCCCGATGGACTTTGTACCCCTTCCGATAATGGATTGCCAAGGTTGTATCAATTTCTATTTTCGTATAATTTTTTCCATATAATTATCCACAACCACTACAAAAAACTATCTTCAATAATTGTGCTGAAAAGCAAAATAAGCGTCCTGCTGAACATTTTGCTCACCGCATTTAATTTCCTCTGATATGACCCATTATTGAAAATCCATGGATTAAGCTAATTAACATAACCACTTCTATATATTCCTTTTGTCAAACAATAGATTCTTAAATCGAATATATGTGTCGATATGTTGTTTTTTTTTTCAGAATTTAAAAGTTAACCACAAAACATATATTTTTTATTGCACTTTAACGCCAAACAAGGCACATTGCCACTTTGTTGTAGGGGGCTACTACCAGGAGCATAAGCATCAGTGGTGCTGTGTAGGAAGTTGGTCAGCAAGATATCGGTTCACGTTGCACTTGAACTTCTGCATGTCGGTACAGTCGGGGAAGCAGAGACCCGGAAGGGAATTCCAAAGTCTAGCTATTCTGGGGAAGAAACTACTGGAGTAGAAGACTCTCTTGCATCTAGGGATCTCTGCTTTGAAGTGATGGGATTTAGCTGCCTGTCGGGTTTGTCGGGGGTATTTACGTCTAGGTGGCACAAGTGCTTGCAGTTCGTCAGATCAATCACCGTTAAGGTACTTGTAGAACAGGTAGAGGGATGCAACATTTCGTCGATGTGACAGGGCAGAAGTTTAGCCGACAGTTCAGGACCTATCAGATTGGCTACTCTCTTTTGAACCTTGTCTAGGAGTGAGAGACTAATAGCAGATGCACCAGCCCAAATATGACAACAATACTCCATACATGGGCGAATGGTGGCCTTATAGAGGTATAGGATACTTTCAGGCGTTAATAGCTTTCTAGCACGGTAGAGACAACCCATCTTCCTCGCAGCGGTCCTCGCAATGTTCTCAATGTAATTGTTCCTGACGCAGTTTATATATATATATATATATATATATATATATATATATATATATATATATATATATATATATGAAGGAAGAGCTCGCAGGCATATATATATATATATATATATATATATATATATATATATAATTTAAACACAGCAGTGTTTGGATATATGGTTAAGTGGCAGTTTTAGTCATTTAGTACTGCTTTAAAGCTTCACCGCTCACGCATTGTTCGACCAAATTTCAAACAATTATTACAGTTTATAGATCATCTGCTCATATATATTGTGAAAAAAAGTTCAATTTGCGTTTAGTAAAACAAAAGTAATGATGAATTTTCTGATGCTCAAAATCATAAAAATATGTAAAGAGGTGAGCGACGCTTTTATGACTGGTTTTCATAGCAACCATGTCGATTCAACGACTATTGTTGCTATTAATTCAATGCTGTCTCGAAAAGAGAAGAAACAAGTGAAACAGAGAGAATGGAAGTATGAAAGGGAGATAATTGGGGAATTTTATTAAAAGCAAACGAGTGCCGTACATTGTTATTACAGAGGTGTTAAAGGGGGGGAATAAAACTGAAATTAACAAAGAACAAGTTAATATATTGGAAGCCTTGAAATATATTCTAGTAAAAAATATGATAAAATTATAATTTAAAATATTGCAGCATAAAGATTATTTTTTAATACAATTTATAACATTATATAATCAATTCTTAATGCTGCAATATTTTAAGTTATAAATTTATTATATTTTTACTAGAATATCTTGTCCTTTTCTTTTCCAGTTTTAACAACTCGCCCTTTTTTCTATGTTTAAGCTTAACCATATTACTTTTCATATATATATATATATTAGAGAAAAAAACTAAAATAGTAAGTTGAAATTTACAATCAAATTTATTGTTTGGCTGTATACTCAGAAAAAAGTCCTTATTTTGCGGAGTTTCAAAGAATGCTATTTTTGTTTATCTTCTCATCAGAGGAGAGAAAGAAATCAGCAAATTGTATTTGTAGCAATGCTAGAATTTGCTGGTTACGGCATTATTTGATATATATACATATATATATATATATATATATATATATATATATACAGAGAGAGAGAGAGAGAGAGAGAGAGAGAGAGAAAGAGATGGAGAGAGATTCACTCGCATAAACCCCAAAGAGAGTATATCGCCACATTTGAACTTAAGGGGATGCTATTTGTGGTCATGCTAAGGAAAGATGAACAAGATGTTGGTTTACGATATATTTTAATCTTGTATATGATTACAGACAAAGAAGCAGGTAGCTGAAAGGGAATTCAAAATTCTAGCTGTTCGAGGAAATAAACTATTAGAATATAAGGTTTTCTGGCATTTAGGGACCTAAAAATTGAAGGGGCGTTACTTTGTTGATAAGTAAGTTTCGAGGATATGTACGTCGAGAAAATACAAATGCAATGAATTTACCAGAGCACATCTTATTAAAAACCTTGCGTTGGGGATGCAATATTGCGACAATTGGTAGAAGATTTAGAGCTTTGTTAACAAATCGGGATCTATAAGATTGGACACGCTTCTTTGGACACTATCTAAAAGAGAGGGACTAGCGCTAGGTGCACCAGCCCAGATGTGGCAACAATAATCCATGCATATGCGAATCATGGCTTTTCAGACGTATAGGATTCTCTCCAGTACAATAAAGGGAAGTCATCTTTTAGCACAGTAGAGGGAACCCACCTTTCTTGCAGTAGCCTTCGAAATGTTTTTTATATTTTTGTTCCAGTTCATGTTGCCTTTGAATGTTAAGACGAGCAGTTTATAAGGAAGAGTTCGCAGGCATGGTTTTATTTGTCGTTTGGAGAGAATTATTGAGATTGTTAAAGGAGAACAGTTAGTCTTACTAACATAAAATGTTATCATCCATTTATGGTCCACTATTGTCTGGTGGTCATATTGTAAGCATTTTGCCATTGTCTATGATTTATATACAACCGTTCTCCCCTCATGCATATTATAGAGCGCTGTATCATTAGCAAATATACCTATTCAGGACACAATATTATTAGTGAGGTCGATAATGAATATCAGAAATATTAGTTGTCCAAACATCGACCCATAGGGCACTGTCGCATTAATGATATGCTATTTATATATGCGTCTATTATGACAACCTGGAGGGTCCTATTATCTAAGAAGAATTTACTTATATTTAGTATACGTCCAGTTAGTCCGTACGATTTGATTTTCATTAGCAGCTTTTCATGTCATACTTTTTCCAAGGTCTTGGATATATCAAACACTAGAACCCTGGCTTCACTCGACTATTCCAGTGTATGGTATATTTGTCATAGACGTCCGTTAAAATATCTGCAGTAGAACGACATTACCTAAATTCTTACTGTTTGTCAGAGAGAAGATTAGCTTTTGCGAATTGTGGACTAGGGCTTGATTGATTAATGTCCCAAAGATTTAAGCAAAGAGGAGGAGGGAGCTGATAGGGCGATAATTGAGAGGTTCAGTTCTTTCGACAGAGGCCATCTTCCATCTGATAGGGAAGCGAGATTCAGCAAGGCATTTATTTTATGATATCGCGAACATGAGGATCAAGTGTGGTTTCAGTCCGCATAGGAAAATTGGGAGGAAGTTGTTTGTTGGTCCTCGCGTGGAATTGGAGGAGAATCGCCGGGCAAGCAGTTCCGCTTTCTCCGTTGCCGGGCATGGTTATTGGATAGTAGGGGAATTACCGATTGTCCTGTAATCACCACACTATCATAAATTTTACAGAAATCACGAGTTCTTTCTTCTGTGATTTTTCAGATTATTTCTACATGCCTTCTTATAGCAGTGGCTGTTTTATTCTTGCAATGATTTCTAGCATCTATAAATTTTTGCCTATACGAACTGGCGAAATGCATGCTGTCTTTGTGTAGCGTCAGCTGTATAATCTGTAGTGAACCATGGGGGTGAGTGGGGCTTACTTCCGTGTGGGAGCATATGCTTCAATGCCCGCTTTGCACTAATCGGTTTTTTCGTTGGTTCACTCTTCGGCAGAAAGAGAGAAGTAATTGGTTCACGAGGCATCTCTGATATGTTCTCTGATGGCTTCCCAGCCAGCCCTTTTGTAGTACCTTGTCGTTTTGACCAATGGCTCCTCACCTTGGAGTTGGTATTTTAGGGTGATTTTAGTGTACTGATACCACTAGGTAATCTACTTTTCGAAGTGGACTGTGGCATTAGTCACACATACCTCTGCTACTGTGGTAAGTAATGTCTAGAATTGAAGCTTACTGCTGTTAACGATTTGGAGACGGGTCGGAACCATCACGCTTTATATATAAGAAGGCTTGGTATTCCAGAAAACATGCTGAACGTGATCATTTCCTTTCACGAGGGGATGAAGGCCAGTGTTGTCTCAGATGGTATGATGTCATCCATTTGATGTTACGAATGGGACCAAACAGGGATGTGTAATGGCGCCAGTCCTCTTTGCGCTCTTCTTTTCACTAATGCTGAAACATGCATTTGATGATTTGGACACTGGTTTCAATTTTCAATTTCGGTGATCCGGTGGCTTATTTAACCATCAACGGTTTAAGGCCAAGACTCTTCTTCGCACCGAAATTATTCGCGACTTGCTCTTCGCTGACGATGCCGCACTGGTAGCCACGTCCTTTGAGGAAGCCCAGGTTCTTCTTGATCGATTTTCAGCCGCGTGCAAGGCCTTTGGCCTAAAAATTAGCATAAGGAAGACTGAGGTAGTGCATCATCCACACCCTACCCCAAAACAAGTTGAAGGCGTAAAGCAAAATCCACCAGAGTATAGATTTCCTGCGCGCAAGCTGAAAGTCGACGGTCATGATATCAATTATGTCAAGTCCTTTCCTTACCTTGGAAGCAAGGTGAACCAGGGCGGTTCTCTTGATGATGAAATTGTCAACAGGATTGCTAAGGCCACTTTTGCCTTTGGAAATCTCCGCCATCGCTTGTGGAATGAAAGGGGTATTCGACTAGACCCAAAAATCCTTGTCTATCGTGCTGTTGTTCTTTCCATTCTTCTTTATGGATTTGAGTCATGGACTCCATACAGACATCACATTAAGCAGCTGGACGTTTTCCACAAAAGCTGTCTACGCTCCATATGTGGCCTTAGCCTCCGCGACAAGGTATCAAATGCCGAATTATTCACAAAATGCAAAATATCTGGCATGGAATTATTCCTTATTCAATCGCAATTGCGGTGGGCTGGTCATGTATTGAGGATGCCCGATGACAGAATTCCAAAAATTGTGATGTACAGTCAATTTGAGGGTGGTAAAAGAATTGTCGGACGTCCTTGGCTTAGGTACAAGGACAAGTTGAAGAGTAACTTGTCTGCAGTGAACATACCATACAGGAGTCTTGAAGATGATGCGAATGACCGAAAAGGATGGAGATCAAGGTGTTTTGAAGGTCTCCAGAGGTTTCAATCTGAAAGCTTAAGGCAACTGAAGGAAAACAGAGTAAGAGCAAGACGACTACCAGCCGAACCAATATCTGCAGCATTAAATCCACATTCATGTTCTATTTGTGGCCTTGTCTGCAAGTCCCTTGCTGGACTAAAAAGTCATCAGAGGCAAAAGCATAAATGAGTTTTAGAAATATGGGTTGTCTGAACCTCATACGTCGAAATCGACGGGAGAGTCCATCATATATATATATATATATATATATATATATATTTATATATATATATATATATATATATATATATATATATATATATATATATATATATATATATATCTCGCTATAATCAGGATTCGGTTTTGGGGTTCGGGAAGGAATGAGTAATTTCTAATCGGCCACACATGGCCTCTCGCCACTAATGTCACATCGCACAATCCAAACGTCAGCAATACGAAATTCTTTCAAGACTCTTTTCTCTCCCCCCCCCGGGAATCTTTGCCTGATTTTATATCCTCCTATCTAGAAAAAAAAAAGAAAGGGACAGGAAAAAAATAGCTTCTTCCATCATGTTCTGCCTTCCCAAGATGCCTTTCGCATATACAAATGCGCTGGCCATCCTTTCCTTCTTCTTTCCCAAAGAGCGATGCAGATATGCCCGGTACGTTTCTTTTTTTTATTATTCTTTTCTAACCATATACCCCACACGCCCCCTGATCTTTGAGATCAATAAGACACTTCATAAATTTCATCCAAGCAGACCTCTTCCTCTCACGTTGAGGCCTCTGGGGGACAATTTCTTGGGAGTTGACGTTTTCAGGTTCACTACAGACATTCTCGTCCAGTTGTAAATAACCACAATATGGGGCTAAGTCGAATTGGGGTGCATCGTTAGCTTCTTGGTGGATATCGACTTCCTCCTCTTCACTGCTATCACTGTGCACCGGCAGGGTTACACGTCGCAGGTCTAGGATTATGCCGGGGAACGCTATTCACCATTACATTGTTCTTTGACTGCGTTCCCGTTACGACCCCCCTCCCCCAGCGAGCGGTACATTTTGTATTGGGGGGCTTTACCCACACCTCCTCGCCCACTTTAATGGTAGCTTCTTCACCCTAAATTCCTACCGTTTTGTTGCACGGATGCCGCCACTTATATGCAAAGATGGCTCTATGAGGCACAGTTGTCTCATCTTGTCTGGTTTTCGGTGAGATGTTGTACCAAAATACCGCCTCGATGGGTGAAATGTTACTTTTTTCCGCAGCAGCCTTGATGGTGCGATGATTCCTTTCCACTATCCTATTGCCACTCGGGCGATACGCTGCCCTAAAAAAATGCCTTACTCCCCACCTATCACATGCATCTTTAAAGGCTTCTGATCGGAAAGCGGGGCCATTGTCCATTTACAGTTCCTCAACCGGCCCTCTTTCCAAAAATATTTCTTCGATGACCCCTCCGATCGCCCATGCAGCTTCTGCCCTGATCTCTCTCCATATGGTAAACTTCCCCGGTCAACAGTCGACCATCGACAGATACAGCTTATGGCGATAATGGGTCACATCAATGGCCAATCGCTTCCAGTCCTCTGCAATGTGTAACTCTCCTGCTTCGTGTCTGGATAGTCTGAGGTCTATCGATTGGCACTCCTGACAGTGCTCCACTACCTCCCTGACCTCCTTCTCGGTAGTTTCCGGGTAAACCTCTCTTGCCAGGAATAACGTCCGTTCTCGACCAAAGTGGTGCATTTCATGTAACTTTTAACTTCCTCCTCTGCACAGCATACTGAGGAAACCTCCTTTCTCTCTTGCAGCCAGGCCTTCTTCACCCGTGTCATCGAATCCGCCTTGTTCTTTTCTGATGGGACCAGCACTACAGATACCTTCAACTTGAATTCCCCTATCAAATATGCAAGTGTTCCAAGCCTGCGCTTGATTAGCATTTCTGCAGCACCTCTGGTCCTAACTCTCTTATCGCCAGTCACTGCTGACCTGATCCATGAAACTACCGTTGCCGAATCGGATTTGATTTCAATCGTTTTCAGTCCCCACTTCAGGGCCAGATTGATTCCTTTCATAGCGGCCTCCAGTTCGGCTACGTTGATATGGGAATAGTCGTTTTTCTTCCTTAACCACGCCGCATCTTCCACAGTTACGCGTCCCATCTCTAATACGACCCCCAATGCCAGACTGCTGGCATCACACCAAATCACCCCTGCGTCTCCGCCGCTGACGTACCATTCCCCTTTTACTGGGTCTTCTTTCGTCACTCTCGCGATAATTTCTTGTAGCATGTTCGTGACCTCCTTCGTCACACAGCCCTCCCAGCCATCAGTGCCAGTTTGTCGTTTAATAAAGCTGCACGCCATCTTGTGCCAGCCGGCGATTGGATAGTGTCCCACCAGTCTCCCGCAGACTGAGAAGTGTTCTCGTTTTGTCAGGTCGGTTCCGATTTCGGGTATTGCATTCCCTCGTCTAAAGACAAGGCTTCCTTTGCCATCTCAGCATAGTTTCAGCCCCAACGCCGCTCCTCCATCCAGGGAATCCGCCGGTTTTGCAGTCAACCCATACCTCGCGACATAGCCTCTCACTTCCTCTGCTGTCACCTCTGCTTCCTCCATGAGAATGTGGTCAATGTACGAACTAGTGGCCTTGTCCACTGTACAGTCTTTACTCAGCACCGTCTTCAGCACGGCAGTCATAACTTTTGGGGCTGAGTTCAGCCCAAAGCCTAACCTCGTCAGGCAATACAACTTCCTCTTGTACCGGACCAATTGATGTTTCCAGAGTTTTTCATTTACATGGATCTGGAGATAAGCCGACTTTAGGTCGACAATCTTAGTGGCCTGCTTCATCCTCGTTCACTTCCTCATCACCTCTTCGCATACATCAATCCCCTTTCCAGTGTGGCAAGCTACGTATCTGTTTAATTCTCTGAAATCCAGTACCGGTTTAACTTTATTCTTTGTGTGTTGAACAACCGCCAGTAATGGTAGCACTCCTTTTTCTTCCCCTGTTCACGGTTTCAGAATTCCCTCCTCTATCCACCTCTCCACTTCTTCCTTTTCTTATTTCTCCTCGCAGTGCTTTCTTGTAGCAGTTTACTTTGTTTCGTAGTTCCTGAGGCCCAGAGATCCATTTCCATTCCACCGTGCACCTCTCACCATCGAACCTCGCCAGGAAATCCTCGTCCTGGATGCAGCAAGCCTCTGGTTTTTGTGTTCTGATATTTCTATCACCTTCCACTCTTGCCATTCCTACTGCGCCGAGGCGTCCAAAAGTTACTTGGCCCCCTCTCAAAGTACCACCCCCAGTTGTTTGATCGCACTTACACCTAAAATCACATCAACATCACCAACCAGATGATCCAACACCAAAGCTCGTAGTCCAATATGCACACCTTGCACCAGTACTTCCGCTGTTGTCTCTCCTAGGCATTTCACCTCCCTGCTATCCACGGTCTTAATACTCCTGGCTCCGCTCCATGATCTAGCGACATTCTTCGTTACCAACGTCGTGGTGCGGCCTGAGTCAACAAGGGCCATGGCTCTCTTCCCATTGACTACTACCGGTAACTGAGGCAACGTTTCGTTGTGCGTCATTTCCACATAGAAGGAGGAACCACTGGCGCAATGGCTCCCCTTCACTCGTTTCCCTGGTCCCGTGCAGCAACGCAATAGCGGCTAATGTGCCCCACTCGTCCACATCGGTAGCAGATGACCCCCTCCGTCTCGCCTCTTTGCAGTCCTTGAGCAGGTGAGGACCCTGGCACCGGAAGCACTTGATGGAAGGCATCCCCTCCTGTGGCCTCGCTGCCTGTCTCTCGTTACAATAATATAAGTAAAGAGACGAGATGGCAGCTCACAGTCGATAACGATGACAAAAACATCCACAGATGGATACATATTTAATGTAATTCATTTAGGTTTTTAAGCAGGTATTTGTTATATCTGTTGTATCGCTGTGCATTTTTTCTTTCATACATTTTTGTTTTGACTTATCAGTGGAAGCATCCATTATAGACACACAAATATATATTGTTCCCTCATGAACGAAACAGATATGTAACTGTGCAGAAAAAATATGTAAAATCAATAAACAAAAACTGAATTTTATACACGGAAATGCCTCAAATTGTTATCGAAACTTGGCCGTCTAGATTCTTCTAATGGTCTTCATCTGCTGAAAGAAAACAATCTCAGAATGATAAACATTGTAAAATGACGTAACCTCTATTTATTTACTCAGAGCATTCTGTTATACGTAAATGGCAGCTGGCAATTTTACTTGACGGAAAGCACGACTCAAAACAGAGGTATTATTAGTAATAAATATCACGTCGTATCAGTTCTGCTGTGCAGTTAGAAAAGCAACCGCTCCAACCCAGTGTCGAAATTAAACTTTCTTAGCACTTCAACAGATCTGTCTGCTGCTGAGAAGAAGCAATATTACAATGATAGACAGTGTCAAATGCTAAAAGCTCCATATAGTTTATAAAAATAAAACCCATAGTATTTAAGTCTCAAATATTTTGTTCAATTAGTGAATGCAATCGTTATGTTAAATGTTTGATGAGTTCGTTCGAGAATGAAACAGAAGTGTTTCTATACAGCTTGATTACTCTATGTATATTTGTATAATACAGCTTATTTATACATACTAGCATTTCAATCCGGCGTTGCCAGGGTGTTTGGATGTGTATGTTGAGCAAAAAGAAAAAAAGCGGTTAATTTTTTAAAGTGTGACCCCTATTATGCCCCCTTAACATTTATCGCTTTGGGCTCAAATAAAGTAATTAAGTTAGATCCATGTGCAGGGAACCTATATATCAAATTTCGAGTCGGTAGACATAAAATTGATAGAGTTATTGCGTAGAGAAATGTACACACAGAGACACACACAGACACGTTCACTTTTATAGATATATCTACTGGGTCGTGCAGATAAATTGGGACTAAATTTAACAGCACATATCTTCCGTAATTTATAACCTATAACTAAATTTTTTTTTGCAGACAATCTATAAAACCCTTTGCTTTAATATTTCAGATCAAGATCTGGCATACTTCGCTCAAATATGGCGAAGAACGACGATATGTGAAATGAGACGCGCCGGGAACTCTGTTTCGGACATTATTAAGAGCACAGGCTATGCGAAATCGACTGTTTATCGAGTCGTTGCTGCTTTTGATGGCGAGGGTAAGGTTCAGAGAAGTCGACACAGTCCCCGAAGTGATCGAAAGAGAACCAAAACATTCCTTGCTGCGCTGAAAAGGATGTTGAAGGCAGACCCAATTCAGTCGATGTCAAAACTGGCACAAAAGCGCAGAGTGAGTCGTAGCACCATCAGCATGGCAGTCGAGGAAGACCTTGGTATGAAATCATACGTAAGGAGAGTCCGTAACCTTTTAACTACCCGCGCAAAAGCCCTAAGAGCTGAAAGATGCCCAAAGCTTCTGAACTATCTGAAACACAAAGGAGGACATGTCCGCGTTTTTGTTGACGAGAAAAAGTTCGTTGTTGATGAGGTTGCAAATCGCCAGAACACTCGGGTAATTGCCTACGATCCTTCAGAAGGTCCTCCTGTGACGCAGAGCAAAAATCCCGCCTCTGTGATGGTTTTTGCAGCCGTCGTAAGTGATGGTAAGGTGATGCCTCCTCATTTCATCGAAGCGGGCCTTAAAATCAACACAGCGGAGTACTTGAAAATTCTGAAAGATGTTTTGATGCCTTGGATACGTAGGAACTACGATCCCTTCAAAGTGATGCTAGTTCAAGACTCTGCGCCCGCTCATGGAGCAAAGAAAGTTCAGGATTTCCTGAAAGAGAATCTTCCTTTGATGGTCCCGAAGGATAATTGGCCCAGCAGCTCCCCAGATCTGAATGTTTGTGACTATTGGCTGTTTGGCGTCATTGAGGGAGAGTCTAACGTAACTTCACATCCAAGTGTCAACTCTCTGAAGGCCGCCATTCGTCGGGCATTTCGTAATCTTGACCCCGAGGATGTAAAAAGGAGTTGTTCACGGTTTCGCTCGAGAATCTCCCAAATTATTGGCACAAAGGGTGCTCACATCGAATGATTTTTTTCTGTAGACAATAAAGAAGAAATAAATATAAGTTAAAATTACGTTTTATCATTATTTGCCTTTGAAAATAGCGAATTTACAAAAAGTTATGTTAGTCCCAATTTAGCTGCACGACCCTGTATATATACAACTAAGCGCTATTCGTATATTGAACGATATTGAAACGAGTACTGAGCACACAGATAAGTAATATATAGGGCTATGACAACAGCATATTCTTTTCCTTCTTTTGATTCTCAGGTATATATCCATTGATATCTTATATGTTTTTATGTTGAGTGATGTGGGTATCGGTTGATTAATTGTGTCTTACTGTGTCAGATATATAGCCGAGGGTCAAACAATGAAAGAATATGCTGTTGTCAGAGCCATAATAATATATTATTTCATAACATTAAGTGAGTATAAAATAAAGTAATCATAGCCAGCAATATATTTATAAGCCAATCTTTGTTTATGTTATAAAAAGCGATATCTTCACAGATCATTAAAATAAGTTCAAGTAAAGGTTACATGAGTCACAAAATTTAAAGGCCCAACTGAAACATACAATAACTAAAGTATATTAGAATGTAAAACCCATTCGTATTATTTCGGTTATTTCGACAAATGTTCTTATCTTGTGTCTTCATTTAAGAATGTCTATTCTATTCTTATATAAAAGTCACTTTGTTCGTATGCGTGCGTTCCTACCTTATACGTTCCGAAATGGTTGAGCCTGTCTTTTGCAAATTTTACTCAAATGTAATTTATATGTCTGGCAGTGCTCTTAGATGCGGTCGGTACAGATTCTCATTCGATAACTCTCTAAAATCGAAAAAAAAACGTTCTTAAAAATAGCTTTTCACTCTTATACAAAAAAGAATAATTTTTACAGGGAAATATTTTACGTTACACCGGCAAAAAAAATAAAATCCTTGCAGATTATTTCTTCTTAAAAGCAAGCAGATTTATTATAACCTGGAGATATAATTTAGGGCGTAGAGCATTCAACTACAGATCGAATGATTCCCAGTTGAAGCCCAGTTGTACCTCACTATTTTATTTAAAAACGTTTGTAAATGAATTCAATTCATGATAAAAGAAGAGATACCATTTGAAATCGCTGCAAATTATTTCTTCGTTTTAAAACTAAACATTAATCAGAAATTACTTTTCCAGGGCATTTATCGTCAAGCTCAAATATCAGCTAACGTGATATTGTAAACAATTACAGACGGAATTAGATGAACGACATTATCATTATTATCTTTTGCCCTATAATAATTCATACGTAATCTGAATAAATTAAAATATCATTTTTAAGCGTATTGTACAACGGGACAACGGCGAACTGCCAGCTAGTATATATATATATATATATATATATATATATATATATATATATATATATATATATATATATATAATGAAAAAGTCGCTTGATTTGTAAATCACTGTGCTCTTTGATGATGTAGAGAAGTTATTCACGCAATGTAACTTTTCACTTGCAAGAGTCTACCGTATTTTTTTCTACATTTTCTTTTTTACTTTTGGTGGTGTGAGGGCTGACTTGTCTTTTGTGGTAGAGTGTGACTCTTTTTTATGTGATAGTCTTGCCGCAATGGTCGTCTAGCTTCAATTAAGTCTATTGTTCAAATTATGTCCAACTGACTGAGTCCTGATTCGGACATTTTACTGCCAGACTACACTTTACCAGACATTCAGCTTTAGAACTCTATTATGATTACGAATTGTTTGATCGTAATACAATCGGGTTTTATACTAATATCAATCACACTGTGGACAATTATGTGTAGCAGAACGCATGCATATCTATGTATCTTTATTTTTCGAATAAGTATACGCATATATATATATATATATATATATATATATATATAAAGTTTTATATAATTTTAAATGTGAAAAAAATCCAAGAATATATATATATATATATATATATATATATATATATATGTGTGTGTGTGTGTGTACATATATGAGAATATAACAAACGCATCTTATTGGATATAATATTAATATGGTGCTATAAAATAATATAATAAGAGATCTTCTTTCGTACATAAACTATATATATATATATATATATATATATTTACTTTAGTTATTATTAAATACCTACAGACACTAGTGTTTCATCCTTTCAGGAATCGTCAGTTCAGAGTGTCACGGTTAACACCAGTCGATAAATTCGAACCTGGCAATAGAAGCCATCTTTGACTCCATTAGCACGTACTTTATCAAACTGGCCACCGTCAACAGCGAGAAACACTGTTGAAATTTAAACATTTATGTTTTAAATGTTTTTAAGGTCTGTCAGAGTGATCTTATCACTATATGATGATCTGTTCATATGAGCTAAAAAATTGACCGACTTTATTTCAACTGAAAGTGTTCAACGATCAGAGTTGTGCACCCTATTTGCTAAAGTCTTTAGCAAATAGGGTGCATACCTTTATAACTATTTGCTAATATTTTCACTCCTCTGATGGGATGGTAGACATCGAAACCCTATAGGTTAAGGAGATAAACTTTCTAAAACATTCTTTGTCTTGCTTAGAATAATAAAAATTCTTTGATATGAAACTCAACCACTTCCTTTCATTTCAATGAGAGTTTTTTGAAATTCATTGAATTACAATTTAATATATATATATATATATATATATATATATATATATAACACGGAAATTACATAATTATGTAATTTCCGTGTTATATTTTTATGTTATTGCTCTGTTTACCACATTGAGCTCTCATACCCGGATTTCCTCCTGGAATTATTCCATTATAACACTATATATATATATATATATATATATATATATATATATATATATGTATATATATATATATATATATATATATGAGAGAGAAGGCGCCTTGTGGGAGGGAATCCCAGCAGAGTGCTTTACTATGAAGAAAACTCAACATAAAAGCTCTATTAATCTTTGGACTACCGCTAACTCATGTCTCTCATCAGAAAGTTTTTATTTTATTTTTACCGGGTTATCCATAAAAAAATTAATGAACTTGGTGAGTCTTATACTTTAGTAACAAGTTAAACATATCGTCTCCTTTACACAATCGTACTTCATCAGTTCATGGTTAATAAAGAAATGTCTGAACGACGGGGACACAGTTTTAAAATTACTATAATTAATAGGGCGTTAATTACTAAGTTCTTCTTTTGTCGGTTCTTTGAAGTGAACTCCGTTTCTAAAGAGTTAATATCGCTGACCAGATTGCGTTTTAGTTATTCCAATGGCCATAATCAAGGCAAACAGTGTTGATATTAAACGCCGGTCTTGACCGGAAGTAAACAATCGTCTAGTCAGTGGCTGGTGGTCAGCGTTACCTTTGATGTCTATCGTCGTAATTGTCTTTTAACCAACCGCGCCAACACTGTCCCCAAACTCAATTTGCAACAAATTTTATTTTATATTTCATCCATTCTTTTTGTATTCTTTCTCTGTTCATCTTTATTTATCTTCTTTGTCTGTTTTTATGAACATTGCAGCCTGTAAACGTTGCGCACAGGATATAAAAGAGGGCAGTCAGGATATTAGAAGAATCAGCGTAGTGTTCAATCGTCTATCGTCATACTCGCCAACATGGGTCTTAATGGCTTCCCCTATTTTCACCGCCCTCTTTCCTTTCCAGACACTGAAGCAAACATATTCGACAAAGCATCGGCAACATAATACTATAAACAAATTGTACAAACCAATGCTTTCAGTTTTTTTTCTTTCTTTTACGTTTCCACCACCGCCAACAGAACTTTTTCTCTAATATAGTTTGCGCGTTTCTGCGTGCAGAATGGAGATAAGTTTTTGTTGTCAGTTTTCAATATAGGCGTTTAGAATCTGAAGATCCTATATAAAAATACGCATTGTTTCTATTTTTTAAGATTGCAAAGGAAGATTATTTGAAATTGTAAACGTTAGTGTCATGAATGCGTCTGAACTTTGAAACCACAATTCTGATAGTATTATCTAGATTATAAAGCAAAACCGAGCTCGGTTATTTGTTTTTACGGTAATTTTTTCTAGACGATTAAATCTTGAACAATGGAATTAGGAACAAATTATAATACCTTATCTAAAACAATCACAAGAACTGTATTTCTATAAACATACACACACATTATATTAGTGGCATGGCTAGGCAACAGGTGAGACGACCAAGCAAAAAATATATTAAGCAAAATTCATCTCAAAGCAGCAAAATTGAAACTGAGCTGGCCTGCCAGGACACTATATATACAAATGTAGGCAAATGTAGGCATATTTTATTATTTGTTATAAAATATTAACCATAGAATAGTATCGTAATCTTCAAAAAGCCTTCAAATTCTTATGTAGTTTCGTTCCATAGAACGAAAGATATGAGTATTTAAATATTTCAATATTTAATTCTGCTATCAGTATATATATATATATATATATATGTTATATATATATATATATATATATATATATACAAAGATGTGATTTTTAGAAACTAAGGTCTTTGAACCACCTTTACCTATATTTATGTAATTGTAAGTGTAAACTTTGCACTTTATGTGACATATTAAGGAAAACGTCAATTTTTCCCCAATTTTTTTTTTTTTTTGTAAAATTTATATATCCCATAACACAGCCAAAAATGTTTCAGTCATAGTCATTTGTTTTCCTAGTTTTGCATATGAATTACAAAATATTTGATATTTCTCCTAAAACATCTGGTCTTAATAGCGAGGAGACTTAAACTTGCTAATATGATTTCAAATGATCTGAAATAACAGTAAGAGGAGACTTGATTCAAAACATCCATTATATTATTTTAATTTTTTATATTTTCCTTTTTTTATTTATATCATTTATGATATTTCTCATGTGTTATATTTTCCCTCTTTGGATATATGTTACGATTATGAATATCTCCAGTAACAAATAATTCTTATTCACTGTGTAATTAACTTTATGTATGAAAACCGAGCCTGTTTAATAAGCGCCTCTCCAGTGGAATGGTTCCAAATATATGGGGGAATACATCAGTGGTCATTATTCTTTAAAAAGGAGACACTGCAGATATTAAGAACTATCGGCCAATCAGCCTTCTGCCAATGACCGTCATCAAACACAAGAACAAGCAGATTTCAGAGCCGGTTACACCACCATCGACTATATCCAGGCTGTTAGTCAACAGCAAGAGAAAGCCAAGGAATACAAGATCTCACTGTACTTTGGCTTACGAAAAGAGTTTGATCCGCTGTTCACTGCCATTAAGAACAAAGGAGTTGACTCTAGTGTACAGGTCACAGCGAGGTGATGTATAAAACTGATCATCGACTTGGATCGTTTTAAACGTGTTTTTTCAATAACTTACAGCTCCTCCAAAGACAGATGACATCCCCAGGTATATAAAAAGACAGAAGTCCAACCAAGCAGTTTAAAAGGTATGTCAAAAATACATGTCGTACACAGGCACAGCAAAAACACTATGGAATAGGCTGTTACTTATCTCTCTCTCTCTCTCTTCTCTCTCTCTCTCTCTCTCTCTACATATATATATATATATATATATATATATATATAGAGAGAGAGAGAGAGAGAGAGAGAGATAAGACCACATATGGACAAATAGTGAAGAATGAAAGACATTTTAGTGACACGTATACACCCAAACAAAAAACGATGCAACACAAACGCAAATACGTCTATACACACCTGATTATATATCCAAGTATGCTTTACTAGTAAAATATATTTACATCGGATAAGCATCAACAGCATTCCCAAATATAGGTTGCGTTTAATCTGGTTCCGTTCGAATAAGGCAACGTAATATATGTTAACCTGGATGGCATTTGAATAAGGCAACGTAACATATTTTTATTTGGTGCCGTTCAAAAAACACGGAGATATAACACACTAACATCAAATACTTGCCAAGGCTGCTGGAGAAATGATGGGATCGTTATACCGCTCCAGTAGATACCTCACTGCTGATGTAATTCTCTTCCTGTATAAGAGCCAAGTACGCCCAAGGATGGAGTACTGTTGCCACATCTGCACAGGAGCTGCTAGAAACACTTATCCTGCTTCAACAGAGTTTAAAATAGAATTCGTAGCCTAGTGAGAGATGCCCTATTTTACCTGCAACCTCTTTCCCATGGAAGAGACGCTGCGGACCTGTCTCTGCTTTATAGTTATTTTCATGGCAAGTCCTCGTCTGAGCTCCAATCTATGGGTCTCCCTGTCCTGACTTTCACGAAAAACACTCGTCCGATCTGAAACCACTATCAATAATTCTTTATCTGCGTGTAAACCTAAATATAGATTCCATGAACAAAGCTTCTTTCTTAGAACTGCACGACTGTGTAACTCTGTTTCGTTTATCTGCTTTCCACCTGACTACAATGTGATTGACATCAAGTTCAACGTGAACAAATTCTTGATGAGCCATCCAATTTACCAAATTTTCACAACTAACCATTACTAGAACATTTTCCCTTTGAGTGTTGTACACTCATCAACCCTTATCCTCGAGTGGCCTCCGAGTCTTGGTAAGTGGCTACTTCTTTGTAAAAAAATAGTTTTACATGAAAAACGATGTTTTGTTCAGTTGTTTACTATGAAACACTGAAATCATGGCACCCCAGCAGTGTTGATAAAGATATAAATAACTCTGTAGATCAGGCAGGCGTCCTTGCTTCCTTGCTTGCTTAAATCTTGTCTTCGCCGATCAGGCAATTCATCTTTCAAAGAAAGGATGACAAAAAAAATTGCAATTCATTCTGGAATATACCAGTATTGCAAGTCATTCTTTAATATACCAGTATTTATTGGATTTTACAACTGTTCCTGTATATCCATTTTTCCAGCTTGGTTATCCTTTTTACAGCATCATTGCAAATTCAATTTTCAGTTTATGTGCTATGAATCAAACTTTAAAATTACCCACATCTATATTGCTAACAACATTTCCTCTTATGAGATGAGCCCGTCATTGAAAATCCATGGATTAATGGAAAAAATTAAAAAAATTATTTCTTGTTCTTTGTCAAACAATAAATTTTGTTGGAATTCTACATAATTTTACACGGAATTTCCATTTATGTATATACTAGCAATTCGTCCCGGCTTTGCTCGGCTCCCTATGTACTGTTCATCACTTACCCTACGTGTGACTACACTTCATGTAAGATTTCAAATATTTAGACCAAAATTTGTCTGAGTAATTTCGTAGAGACCGCAGAGGTACCTTTTTTTTAACTTTGATCCCAGTTTTTACCTCTTAACATTTAATATTTTGGCCACAAATAAAATATAATGTTTTACCCATATCCAAGTTACCTACATCTAAAATTTCAAGTGTTTAGACCCAAAATTGGCGGGAGAATTTGGTAGAGTCTGCAAAGGTCAACTCTTTCAACTTTGATCTTTCGGCAGCTAAATTTTGCCCCAAAACTGATTAAAATGCTTGCCGCATGTCTGAATACACGTTATGTATAAATTTCAAATGTTTAGACCCAAAATTGACTGAATAGTTTTCTAGACACAGCAAAGGTCAAATCTTTTGAACTTTGACCCCTTGGCATCTCAAACTTTCGACTCAAATCGATTAAAAAGCTCACCATATCTCTAAATACCCTTTATGTAAAATTTCAAATATTTAGACCAGAAATTGGAATAGTAATTTGGTAGAGACCGCAGGAGTCAATTTTTAAAAAACTTTTACCCCAATTTTGAACCCGTAAAATTTTTTTCTTTCTCAAATCTGATGAAAAAGTTTTATCCATGTCCAAGTAACCTACATTTAAAATTTCAAGTGTTTAGACACAAAATTGGCGGAGGATTTTGGTAGAGTTTCAAAGGTCAAATCGTTGAACTTTGATCCCTTGACAGTCAAATTTCTGGACGAAAACCGATTAAAAAGATTTTCCCAAATTTCAATATTCCTTATGTCAAATCTCGAGTCCTCAGACTGAAAGTTTTACAGTTATTTGGAAGGGAAATGTACACAGACACACAGACACACAGACACAGATATTTTCACTTTTATAGATATATAGATACGTGCATGAGTGTTGCTCAGATGCTAAGGAATGACGACGGTTTCCATTTTTGTTGATTGTACCTAACTCATATGTATATATTTTAGTGTTGATCTCACTCTTTAAGTTTCAATATAATAACCGATAGTCTATAATAATAAATACGCAATCTGCATGAATAAAATATCATATTTAAGCATATCTTACGAGTGGCCAACCCCAGGTGGCCTAGCAGTATATATATATATATATATATATATATATATATATATATATATATATATATATATATATATATGCGTGTGTGTGTGTGTGCGTGTGTTTTTGTTTGTTCATGGGAGTTCTATAAAACTAGCGTTTCTAAGATAGTTCTCAATAGCAAACAGTTATAATTTAGTATATATTTTAATTCATAGAAACGTTTTGATCACATGTTTGCAATAATGCTTCAGCTGGATTTTATACTGTAATTTCAACAGCTGACGTGCTGATTGGATCAGTAAATCTATTGATGGGGGTAGCACTTCATAAATCTTTAATGTAAGGATCTTTCTTATTCTCTCTCTCTCTCTCTCTCTCTCTCTCTCTCTCTTTCCCTTGATTTGGGTCACAACTTGCAATGGGTAAAAAGTGGCTGATTACTTTAAATATAGCTAAAACCTAGCTTTTCTTTTTTTCTACGATCACTTTGCGCCAACTGAAATGAATTTTCTCTCTTTAGGTCAAACCCCTGCTTTCCTAAGCTTTTTACACTGCCATTTATATCAGACTTGAAATGCGATAATTTTTTGAGAAATAAATAAACTCGTCAGTCCTCTACCTGCTAGTATCTTATATATCTATAACAAACTCAGTCGCCTAAACCTGGATTATTATTACAAATACGTCCACCGAATGTGTTCCAATGAACTTACAAAATATGTATCCCTAATAATTATTACTAGTTCGGATCAAATCTGATTGTAGTGTAATTGTAACTAATGCTTACTCGAGGGTAGGTCAAATTTTTGTGCAAAATAGTTGTTGTTAGGGAAATAGCTATTCTTGATGTAAAAACCTAATGTAAAACCACTACTTTAATGGAATGTACTCTGATAAACTCATAGAGCTTGTGCCCCATTGACATACGCCTTTCTAACCTGACAAGCAGCAAAATCATGTCATTCACTATTGAGGTTTCTGGATGCGAGAAAGAAATATCTAATAGTATTTTTAGGCGATTGTAAGACTTTAAAATTACTTCCGTTTTTTTTTTCCTGCTTCCATGACTCTACTACCATGCGGAAGTTTAAACGTGATGTAAGCAGACAACTCGCTTTTAAATTCTCCACAATCCGCTGTTAGAAACAATTCCAAATATTTCCCCATACTAGTTGCCTTTAATAAGTTACTAGATTTTTTTCTATGAACACACATGCACTTCTAGTCTTCTTCCAAGTAATCTCTTCCGTCTGCAATGCATTTTTTACAAAGGAATCACCACTTATCAAGTCCCAGAGGCCAATCGAGGATAAGGGTTAAAGAGTATACAGTGGTCAAAAGGACAATATCGTAGTAATCGTTAGAAGTGTAAACTTGGTAAATTGGATTACTTAAGGGGAACGGCTCATCAAGAATTTGTTTACATTGGACTAGAAGGCGGCCATATTTTAGTCAGCTGGAAAGCAGGTAAACGGAAGAGAGTTCCACAGGTGCAGTTCTAAGAAAGAAGATTTGTTCATGGAATCCATGTTTAGGTTTAGGTACAGATAAGAGTGGGAGAAATTATTGATAATGTTTACAGCCAAACGAGTGTTCCTCGTGAATGTTTGTAGATTGGAGCTCAGACGAGCACTTGCCATGAAAAAGCTATAAAACAGAGACAGGCTCGCAACATCTCTTCTGTGATAAAAAGGTTGCAGGGAAGAGAAAAGGCATCCCTCACTAGACTACGAAGTCTATTCTGAACTCTGTCAAGGCAGGATAAGATCTTCCTAGCAGCTCCTGCCCAGATGTGACAGCAATACTTCATCCTTGGACGTACCTGGTTCTTTATATAGGTAGAGAATTGCATCAGCAGGTAGATATCTACTGGATCGATAGAAGAATCCCATCATTTTTCCAGCGACCTTGGCTACAGATTTCATGTACTTATTCTATTTTAGATCAGGAGTAAAGGGCAAACCCAGAAGCTTGTCAAAACGTCCCCAAAACGAGATCCATTCATTTCAATTGATGCCAGATGGAAATCAGAACGTTGATGATGCAAAGATAGAAGCTTGGTTTTAGATGCATTGAAAATAACCAGCCACTTTTTCCCCCATTGTACCACATGCTCAAGATCAGAGGAGAGAGAATCAGAGAGAATTTGGTCGTTTACAGCCTTTGATGTGCTGCCATAAATGGTAGTGTCATCAGCAGAAATGTATATGAATTATCTAAGGATGTGAGTTGGAAGATCATTAATATAGACCAGGAAGAGAGATGAATCCAGGGACTGAGGGACTCTAGCATTAATACTATGAGCTTCTGATTTCTGCCTATCAACCACTACTCTTATGAATCTATCAGAGAGAAATGATTTAATAATTGAAAAAACATTTCCAGCTATACCATATTTGGAGATCTTATGAATGCTATACCCTATCAAAGGCCTAAGAAAGGAAGCCTCCATCGAAAGTTTCACTAATCCTATGAGAAAAACCATAAGCACATCCGCTGTAGATCAAACAGAATGGAAACCGTATTGCATGTCACTAAGAAGGTTATGTTTGTTGACATAATTGACTATTTCTCTATTTAACACAGCTTCAAGTAACTTACTCATTACGCCCAGGAGACTTATAGGTTTGTATTGAAAGCAAGATTACCGATCACCTGAATTCTTAAATACAGGCCATACTGGCGAGATTTTCCAGGGTGTTGGGAAGCAATTCTCCTTAAGACAAAGCTTAAACAGCTTTGTAAGTATGGGAGCTAGTTCTGGTTGAAACTTTTTGAGCACTATAATAGGAATGCCATCGGGGCCAGTTGCTTTACTGGAGTCAAGGTTTTTGATTAGCTTGGCAACATTACGTACAGATATTTGTATGTCGCATTGCATGTTTCTGATACAGGACGAAACACAGTAGCATAGAGTGGAATTAGCTCTAAAGTTCTTGGCAAAGAGTTTGGCTTTGTCTGATGCTGACAAGATTATCAGATCCATTAATGATAGTTGGGATAAAGCACATGCTTCTGTTTAGGATCCTGTTTGCTATTTGCCAAAACTGTTGGGAACCAAGCTGCTGCTTAGCTACTTTGAACTTAACAGACTGAGCATACAACTCTCTCACGTTCTTCATTAATCTTTTATAGTGGTTGCTAGCAGTCTTGAAAACGGTTTTAGTCTCAGTATATCTATTACGTTGGAAGCAATGGAAAAGGTGATTTCTGTGGCAGCAGCACATTCCGGAGAGAACCACGGCTGGCTGTAAGGTTTTTGATGGAATTTTTTGAGGGTATGAAACGGTCTATACCTACAATTAACCATTCCATCAGGTCTGTTACTATAGAGGGCACATCCTTTTTAAACATGGAACGCAGAGGTAGATCAGATATAAATGAATGGAAGCTATCCCAGTAGCCATAGAGTATCGATATACTGTACAATAGAGAAGTATGTCAGATGACTTATAATCTTTCGTTTTTATTTTAACTGATACAACAGAGTGGTCAGAAGATCCCAGTGGAGATAGAACAGAAGATGAATATAGCTCAGGGCAAGTTGTGAGGAAAAGATCTAGGAGACTTGCATACTGGCTGTCAGTATCAGGTACACGGGTAGGTTCGCGAACAATCTGAGTGAGGTCATAAGCAATGGAGACATCCTGACAGAACCTCCCCTCATCATCTGTCTTGTTTGAGTGGGTTATCTTTCGCACTGAAGTCTCCGCAGACGTAAATTTTAGCTGAAAGATGAGCAGATAGGATGTGGTCAATTTTCCCAGATATGCTCTTAATGATAGTAACTCCATTGTTGTGGGTGCGATAGAGGGCAAATATAAACGCAGTCGTGCGAGTAAGTGCTACTCAGAATGATATATAGAGTAATTTAGTATCTTCTCTGGAAAGTTATCTTTAATGTAGGCACATATTCCATGCCAATCACTATCTTGAGGTCAGATTTAGATGTTAAGTTAGAGTATCATTTAATTCCAAACTCTTCTAAGGAAATAGTCGGTCCAATGCCAGTTTCGCTTAGGGCTAATACGTCTGGCTTAGTCCGCTGTAATTGGGTGTCAACCTCTGGAAGGTTGGAACGTAGACCCCTGATATTGGAGAAGGAGACATGGTAGTAGGGGTCTACGTTGGAAGTTGAAGATCTGGGCTTAATCGTGTGTCTTTTCTGGAAAATTTTCATGATGTTTTTTTTTGGAATTTGTGGAATAGGTCAACAGACTTGCTTAGAGCAAGGCATGGAGGGAAAGTAAGAGAGAAACAGAAATGAAGAAATATATATTATTTGTAGCACATGATAAGGTAAAGCCGTCACAATTACCCACTAATATGACATCGAGAAGCCCCACCAGAATGCATGGTCCAGAATGCATTCACCAAAATGAAATACAGCAGCCGAAGTGCTTTGCACCTGCTGATAGGACAGCTTCCTTAGTGGTTAAACCAAGGTTCGCATCCCTGGCTATCAGGCGGATAATGTTAGCCAAGATAAAACTTTTACATCCATCACCCTTACTAGAGACATGGCCACAAGGATAGACATAGAAACAGAAAATTTCTTACATCTCTGACGACTGTTCATGATAGATACTGTAAACCTATAATACAGCTATTTCTTCTCCCTTTGTCAGAAAACTCACTCATTAAAAATGAGGGATTAGTGACAATTCAACAACTTCTTGAAGGCCCCATAGAAGTCCTCTTATGTGAGTGTGCCAATGACCCTCGCCACAGTCTCTATCATTTCAATTGTCTTATAACAACAGCCTCTTAGGTTTATCGTGAGCTTAAGAAATAACCAAAAGTAACAGGGAGCAAGGCTGGATAATAAGAAGGTTGAAGAACTGTCTTGATGACAATTTTGGTCAAATAGTCTATGACAAGTATGGATTTGTGGACTGAGGCATTCGT
Source organism: Euprymna scolopes (assembly GCF_053919585.1). Classification (NCBI taxonomy): domain Eukaryota; kingdom Metazoa; phylum Mollusca; class Cephalopoda; order Sepiida; family Sepiolidae; genus Euprymna; species Euprymna scolopes. Next base: position 31,956,506 of record NC_136488.1, read on the forward strand.
CCAAATCTTCAGCATTTTCAGTTCCTCATGGATAATTATGTGTACAGTCCCCATACTAACATCACCTGTGCACTTATTGCCTCTATAAACACACGGCGGTCCTTATCCGCGAAATTCTTTATTTGGTCAATAAACTGGTGTTCTGACTTTCTCTCCTCTCACACTTCTCATTATACCTCACAGACTCCCGTCTTCCTTGAATTTTTTTATGCCACTCGAAAACTGATGTTCGATTCATGCAAGATAGTACAAAAGCAGTCTGAAGCATTCCATACGTTTCTTATTGCGTATCGTTCTTCTAATGTGTCCTCATGTCCAGATTGCATTTTTTAAATTCACTAACTGTTACAATCAGGCTTTAGTAAGGTGTAGTCCTATTCCTACTGTAGCTCTTCATTTGAACCTAAAATCATAAAATTTGGTCAGTCATCTCATAAGATATATGGCAATAACATACCGAATTTCCTAGAGTCTACCATTATAAATGCCTGTAAAAAAAGTCTGGAAACTTGTTAAAGGCATCTTGTACATTCCAAGTGGATATGTGCCTTATTCTGGATAAATAAAGTGTAAAAAAAAATTAAATAACTAACTGAATATAAACCAGATATAATCGTTAGTAAAACTCTTCAAACGTGCTTATAAAACTAGTCCATTTGCTTATCATTGATCGGCTCCTGCAAGTTCAAGACAACTAACAAGACGCTGATGGGAAATGACAAGGGACCTGCTGATGAAATGTATCATTATTTGGTCAAGGAAAGCTAAGGATCTTGGGGTGATAAAACGTCGAGTGCATCGAGTTAAGAGAGAGCAGGTTTGAAAAAATCATTTCAGCATCATATGTCAGATTTTGATCTTTCATCGAAGACAACTCTTGAATTTTCAGAAGAATTCCTACGTGATTAGAAAATGTCAGAATCATGTCATTTTTAATGTAAAATAAAGGGCCTGAGAGAATTAGATAGTTCTACAGATCAAAATCAACCTGAGGAAAATACAAAAATACTTATGCGTTCATGGATATATATATATATATATATATATATATATATATATATATATATATATATATATATATGTATTTATATATAATTGGGTTTTAGCCTGATAAAAACAGAGAAAAATTGACTTAGACTGGATGATTTATGCCATTATGCCATACTGATGGGTGAATATGGTTTCATTTGGTTTACTTTCGGATGAAATACTAATACCTATTAATCTCTAATTGCACATCAGACGAATACCATGATACTTATTTCGCTGCACCTCTGTCATAACAAAGATCTGTACAATTTTTTTTAACCATAGCGAATTAATAGTTATCAAGAAAATGCGAACAAACAGAAAGACTAATAGAAATATAATGTAGTTATATAGAAATTTACACAATCACCCATATATATATATATATATATATATATATATATATATTATGTTTTTGTTGGTTTATTTTACTAAAAGATGGGTTAAGTAAAAATATATCAGTCCATTATTAGTAATATCGATATTTATTTCGCTCTTAATAATTTACAAAGTTGAAAAAAAAAATTGATCACATGTTTATAAAAAAAAAACTTCTTTTCCTAAAGAATTGAGTTTAATTATATAGTTGATGTGTGTTGGTTTGTTTTGGTGTTGTTTATGGGGAGTATAAATTTTGACAACAAAATTTATAAGAAAATATCAGAAAACAATAAATTAAAATCAAATGTACAATTTAAACGAAAAGTTCAATTTTATTGGTTTGTATTTTAAGAAAAAACTATTTTGTTTCAAAGTAGCCGAAGGCCCACGACATACCCTCTCGTTAAATGCGCTTCAATATATTTTATTTTATTTATTTATTGTGACAGAAAAAATTCTCTAGTTATTATATATAAATATATATAAATATATATAAATATATATATATAAATATATATATATATAAATGTGTGTATGTATATATATATATATATATATATATATATATATATATTACTGATTTTAGATGTTTTAAAAATGACTTGAATGCCATTAACTAGAATTGAAACCAAAAGATTTATAACTCCAGCTACCTTTCCTACCGTGAGAGCTATCGACGGACAAATACGGAAAATTTCAAAGTAAACTGTTTTAAGTTATAAATAAATTGCGTTATCTGCTAAAGTAATAGAAATGTTTTCATAAATTGACATGAATAGTTTGCATTTCAACTGGCCGAGATATTTCTCCAGGCTTTATTTACCAAACAAACATTTTACTCGTTATAAACCATTCTTGGTTGATGATTAATATTTCTCATAAGTTCTAGTGTTATGTGACCAGTAGTTTAAGAGTTTCTGGGTGAATATATTCACACAGTTACACATACACATACATACATCTACTATTTTATTATTTGAACTATTTATTTTCATATTTATTTTCAGATTTCATCTCATACATAAAATCATTTCATTCAAAAACAATGAAAACGAACGGATATCATCGCTATAGAAGGATAGGGAGATCGGATATAGAACGAGTAAGAATTATGCAAGATTTTATTTTTAGTTGTTTTTAAGCGAATTTTTCCAGTTTTCGAGATGTAGAGAGAGATAGAGATAAAAGTCAACTTCCTCTTATTATGAATTCAGATGCCTGAATCATATATCTTACTAGTTATCTGATGCATGAGTTTTATTAAAATTATCTCACAAACTGTTTATTCACTTAAATTAACTCTCTTAAAATCTACAAGAAATTTATTTTGTAATTAAATTACTTCTATTAATTACTGTTAATATCGACAAACCTGCGGTAGATATAAAGAGAAAATAATACGATATAATCTCAAATTAATAAAACAATAAAACAATAACTATAGGCAATCAAAGACGTTATGCAAATTAGAAAGATATTTCAGTACACCTTTTTCAAAATAATCTATTAAAGAACAGTAAGCCGTTTTAATAATACAAAAAAATAATATAAAAACGATAAATGAGTTAAATCTTTGCATTTATTAATATATATACATATTAAAAAAAACTTAGTAGCTAAATCCATGAGCTCAAGGAATACACTCCTTATCAAATATTAAATTTTAAACTCCCCCCAATTAAGTTAACCAATACAACAACGTTAAACGTTATTGTAACAGGAAGCTATATTCTAAACATTTAATTCAAAATTTTGCAAATTTTACACTTGATCAAACTTATAAGACCAGCGATATAAATTTTATGAAATTCTACGAAAGGTGTATGAAAACATTCAACAACCAAATTTTATAATTAGTTTAATCGCCACTAGTTTTTATCACGTGAAAAGTTATTTGGAACATGCTAGAAATAAGCTTTTCCATTTATGCGCGGGGGGGGGTGCTCCAGCTTCTGAAAATGGCTTTAAGGAATTCATTTTTTGTTCAATATTATTTGCCATTTTGAATACACATCTGTCATCAATTCTCAACATTTTCAATTGGGTTCACGTCCGATGAGCATGCAGTATATCCCAGGAGATGGATCATATTTTCTTTCAAAAAGCTCAAGGTCAGTCGTGCAGCGTAGATTGCAGCATTGTTACGTTGGAATAACTATCCATTGCCACACAAGCGATCGCCCTCCATTATCCACGATGCTTCTTATGACATAATTACATAACTAGCCGCTGTCTGCGACTCTCCAACATCGTCCGTCTGTAAGAACCTTCATTAAGGACGTTCACCACTACGACGTGTGGAGAAAATTTCAGGGGGCATGTTTTCGTTATACCAATATCGTTGGACGCCATTAGGACCATCTACATTATTTTTTTCTTATCAGTATACAGGACGTTCTTTCACTTCTCAATGTCCCATATTTGGCATTCACAACCAAACCTTAATCAGATTACGAGAGGCGTGCAATAATGCCTCTAACCAACTCCCAGTTGTCTGATCTAGCTGAAATTTTGCATGTGCAATGATTTATATATTTACGAGTTATGTGGCAAATTGCAGCTCTGAACTAATTGTGGTTTCTGTTTTACAGGTGTTTGAACTGAGTAAGGTTTAAAATGGAGCCTGTTGAATGTCGAGCAGTGTTCCGGTTTTTGTATTTGAAATGACGCACACCACAGGAGACTTTTGATGAAATGAAAGAAACTTATAGTGATAATGTTCCATCATATGACCTTGTAAAACGCTGGCATCCTGAATTCAAACATGGCCGTACGTCTGTGGAAACAGCTCCCAGACCTGGTCGCCCCCTTCTGCCATTAATGAGGCATCTGTCCGTCGAGTTGAGGATGCCATTTTGGAAGATCGACGCATTACTATTCGCCAAATATCCCAAGATGTCAAGATCATTAGAGGGTCTGTGGAAACTATCATTCATGACCATTTGCATATGCATAAGGTGTCTGCTAGGTGGATTCTCAGGTTGCTCACACTATTCCAGAAGCGAGAACGCGTCGAGTGCTCGAGGATGAATTTGGAGATGTGCCAAGAAGATAAGTCAAAGTTTTTCAAAAGACTGATTACACAGAATGACACCTGGGTCCATCACTATGATCCAGAGACCAAAGCCCAGTCAATACAGTGGGAGCACTTGGACTCACCGCCCCCAAAGAAGGCAAGGGTGCAGCCCTCCGCTGCCAAGGTAATGCTCACGGTCTTCTGGGACCAGGAAGGAGTAGTGATGACAGATTTCATGGCAAAGGGTACCACAATTACAGGAGCCTATTATGCTTCACTTTTGAGGAAATTAAGGGATGCTATCAAATTCAAGAGGGGGGCAAGATCAGCAAAGGTACCCTCCTCCTGCAGGACAATGCTCCGGTCCACAACTCGCATGTTGCCAGATCAGAAGCACAGGCATGTGGTTATGAAATACACCCCATTCTCCATACTCTCCTGACCTTGCATTTTCTGACTTTCACCTCTTCCCAGCCATGAAGTTGTTTTTGAAAGGAAAGCGTTTCCCAGATGATGCAGCCTTGATTTCTGAAGTCACGTCGTGGTTGGAGGACCAACCTGGGGTGTTCTACAAAAACGGTCTCCAGAGCTGCATCAAACGATGGGAGAAATGCATAACTCTGGGTGGTTCCTATGTAGATAAAGACTAATAAGTGCGCCAAGTTTATTTGCTCTACCACCATGGGAAGTGGGTCAAGAGCATTACTTATTGCACGCCCCTCGTATCTTATGACATGGAAGCAGGCGAGGAATTTGTCTACGCTTTTTCTTTGGCATGGTTTTTGTTGTAAGTATTTTTGTAGGACTGCAATAAGCATTTGACTAAAAGAAAACCCTCTGTCACAACAACCCATCTCATTCTCCAACTTAATGCAGGAGAAATGTGGTGGGGGGGACTACCAGTGGATTTTGCTTTTCAATATGTCTAACTTTTTTTTGTGATTTGCCTTAGCTGCGATCGCCCGCTGTGATAAATCTGTCTCATGGAAAAAAAAATTCGAGCATGCTCAACTTCGATAAGCTTGCTTGCTTTAGGCATGATGACACCTTCATGCAGTGATTGCTAATCTGTAATTGAACGAAAAAACAAGTTATACCTCTAGTCTTATAATTTTGATGTTTGTGTAAAAAGCCTCATTTGAGAAGAATTTACATTTCTGAATTAAATGATAAAGGTGTAGCTTTTTTCCATAACCTTTTATGTTGTAGTATTGCGGTGTTTTAAATCTACCATTAAAAAGTTTTTCTTTTAAGTTTCCCAAGTGGTCTTAGATAAGCTTAAGTAAGAGGAGTTTAAAATCTACTATTAAAAAGTTTTTTTTAGTTTTTCAAGTGGTCTTAGATAAGCTTAAGTAGAAGATGTTTTAAATCTACCATTAAAAAAGTTTTTTTAAGTTTTCCAAGTGGTCTTAGATAACATTAAGTCATGGATGTTTAAAATCTACCATTAAAAAAGATTTTTTTAAGTTTTTCAAGTGGTCTTAAATAACCTAACGTGAGAGGAGTTTAAAATCTACTATTAAATATTTTTTTAAAAGTTTTTCAAGTGGTGTTAAATAACGTTAAGTGAGAGGAGTTTATAATCTACCCTTCAAAAAGTTTGTTTTTTTAAGTTTTTCAAGTGGTCTCAGATAACCTTAAGTGAGAGGTGTTTAAAGTCTACCATTAAAAAAGATTTTTAAGGTTTTCAAGTGGTCTTTGATAACATTAATGAGAGGAGTTTAAAATCGACCATTAAAATATTTTTTTTTAAGTTTTTTAAGTGGTCTTAAATAACCTTACGTGTGAGGAGTTTAAAATCTACTGTTTAAAAGTTTTTTTTAAAGTTTTTCAACAGTTCTTAGATAAACTTAAGTCAGAGGTGCTTTAAATGTACCATTTAAAAAGTTTTTTTAAAGTTTTTCAAGTCGTCTTAGATAACCTGAAGTGAGAGGAGTTTTAAATCTACCATTAAAAAAACTTTTTGTTTGAAATTTTTCAAATGGTCTTAGATAACCTTACGTGAGAGGAGTTTAAAATCTACAATTAAAAGGTTTTTTTTAAGCTTTTCAAGTCGTCTTAGATAACCTGAAGTGAGAGGAGTTTTAAATCTACCATTAAAAAAACTTTTTGTTTGAAGTTTTTCAAATGGTCTTAGATAACCTTACGTGAGAGGAGTTTAAAATCTACAATTAAAAAGTTTTTTTAAAGCTTTTCAAGTCGTCTTAGATAACCTTAAGTGAGAGGAGTTTAAATCTACCATTAAAAAACCTTTTGTTTTCAAGTTTTTCAAATGGTCTTAGATAAGCTTACGTGAGAGGAGTTTAAAATCTACAATTAAAAGGTTTTTTTTAAGTTTTTCAAGTGGTCTTATATAACCTTAAGTTAGGAGAATTTAAAATCGACCACTTAAATTTTTTAAAGTGTTTAAAATGGTCTCAGACAACCTTAAGTGAGAGGTGTTTAAAGTCTACCATTAAAAAGTTTTTTTAAGTTTTTCAAGTCGTCTTAGATAACTTTACGTGAGAGGAGTTTAAAATCGACCATTAAAAAAACTTTTTTTAAAAAGTTTTTCAAGTGGTCTTAGATAACCTGAAGTGAGAGGAGTTTAAAATCTACTATTAAAATTTTTTAAAGGTTTTCAACTGGTCTTAGATAACCTTGTTAGAGGTGTTTTAAATTAACCATTAAATATTTGCTTTTTAAGTTTTTGTTAAGTTTTTCAAGTGGTCTTAGATAACCTTAAGTGAGAGGTGTTTAAAATCTACCATTAAAAAAGTTTTTTAAAGTTTTTCAAGTGGTTTTAGATAAATTTAAGTCGGGGGAGTTTAATATCTACTATTAAAAAAACTTTTTTTTAATTTTTTCAAGTGATTTTAGATAACCTTAAGTGAGAAGTATTTAAAGCTAACATTAAAAAGTTTTTTTTAAGTTTTTCAAGTGGTCTTAGATAACTTTAAGTCGGAGGAGTTTAAAATCTACTATTAAAATATTTTTTAAAAAGTTTTTCAAATAATCTCAGACAACCTTAAGTGAGAGGTGTTTAAAATCTACCATTAAAAAAGTTTTTTTTTAAGTTTTCAAGGTGTCTTAGATAACCTTACGTGAGAAGAGTTTCACATCTACAATTAAAAGAACTTTTTTAAAAACTGTTTCAAGTGGGTCTTAGATAACTTTAAGTGAGAGTTCGTTAAGATCTACCATTGAAAAAAAAGTTTTTTAAAGTTTTTAAAGTGGTCTTAGATAACCTTAAGTGGCAGGAGTTTTAAATCTACCATTAAAAAGTTGTTTTTTTTAAGTTTTCAAGTGGTCTTAGATAACCTTAAGTGAGAGGTGTTTAAAATCTACAATCAAAAAAGATTTTTTAAGTTCCGTTTTTAGAGGGTTTCGTCGGAAGATCTGGTATAAGATTTGCCACCAGCGTATATAAGAAACCTGCCTTTATATGTCATACATTTTGTTCTCTCCTAACACCAGAAAAATAAACCTGATTAAAACCTTCGTGCATCGAGCTTTGTCGATTTGCTCTAGTAATAAACTAGATGCTGAACTCCAAAAATGAGATCCTTTTGGCCAATGGTTATCCTTTACACACAATTGAAAATGTGTAAGGAATAAAATCCTGACGTGTAAGGGTTGAATCTTTGTGAGCCCTTCAAAATGATAGGTATATGTGAAACTCCCGTGGACTGATGTTAAAAGGTATGAGTTTTCACACAAAGTTTCTACAACAGTTTTACGTTGCTATATTGCAACTAAGATTCGAACGCTGTTTGGGACGAGAAATGCGTCCCATCCCTTTCGAAAGTAGGGTATCCCTGCCACTCAATAAAATATGGTGGTTTACCGTTTTAGCGGTCTCTGCAAGACTAACTACGTGAGGTATGCAATTAAGCGCTTGGGGGTTAGGATTTCCCAATATGTCCGCCTTTCAAAACATAGGCATAAAAAATGGCCAACATCCGGGCTTGTATATTGGATGTCTTTAAGTTCAACATAAACAAATTCCTGATGGACCGCCCCCTTAAGTAAGACATTTTATCAAATCTCCAATACTAACGATTACTACGATACTATTCCATTGATTACTGTACACGCAATAACCCTTATTCCCGAGTGGCTCCCGGGCCTTGATAAGTTTAACTACCATGTAAAAAAGGGTATTATATGAAAATAAAAGCATCACTGAATTAAAAAAATAAAATAGTTAATTAATTAGATCGACTTTTGCAAAAACAATATGTCGCAGTTAACCACGCAGTTACATGATCGAATGTCTGGATGCGGTTTATTATTCTATAGGACACTCGTTAATATGGCAAGATCATCTGTTAAGGGAATGGAAAATTCGCTATATAAAGGTTAACTGATAGAGCCAAGGCTAGTCATTGAAAAAGGGGGTGTGGTGTATGTGTATGGCCGCATCATTTTTTTGAAGCGGAATCATTGCGACACGTTCGTTCTGAAGGATTCGTAAATCGGTTAGCATATTTACTAATGTTATCTAGCTGCATTCGAATAAATACTGTGAATATTTACAGATAGTTTTCATACGTGCAGGATACGTAAACTGAAGAACCAAGAATAGCCAAATATTTCTGAGAGAATGCAGAAAAAATTAACGTACGAAATATGGATAAACAATTTACTTGATATTTTCAAAAGATATTTTTAACAAATTAATGATACGTTTTTTCGTAATACAGATGCAATATAAAGGTTTCATAAAAAAGATGCAATATAAAGGTTTCATAAAAAAGATGCAATATAAAGGTTTGCTATATACCTGGATTTTATTGTATTGCTTTTCGATTTATCTCTCAGTCTTCCATCTCTCGCTCTTTCGTGCTCTCTCTTTCTTTTCCTCTTGCTCTCTCTCTCTCTCTTTCTCTCTGTCTCTGTCTTTGCCTGTCTGTCTGTCTCTCTCTCCTTATATATATATATATATATATATATATATATATATATATATATATATATATATATATATATATACTAGCATGGGTGCCCGGCGTTGCCCGGGTGTTTGGAGGTTTATGCTGAGCAAAAAAAAAAAAAAAAAATCGGTCAATTTTTTTAACTTTGACCCCTATTATGATCCCTTAACATTTATTGTTTTTGGCTCAAATCAAGTTATTACGTTAGATCCATGTTCAAGGAATCTATATATAACATTTCAAGTGTTTAGAGCCAAAATTGTCGAAGGAGTTTGGTAGAGTTCTCAAAGGTTAAATCGTTGAACTTTGACCCCCTAATCCCCAAATGTCTGGCCGAAAACCGATCACATCAATTTTCCCCAGTACCCTGTATATCTAATTTCGAGTCTGTAGACTTAAAATTGACAGAGTTATTGCATAGGGAAATGTACACAGACACACAGACACGTTCACTTATATATATATATATATATATATATATATATATATATATATATATATATATATATAAAGTAAGTAAAACGATTCAACGAGGCAGGAATTTAATGGACTTACTGTCTAAATAATTTTCTAACGGAAAACATTTTTTTATAGTTTTAAAGCTTTTAAGACACTTCCAAGACATATATATATATATATATATATATATATATATATATATATATATATATACATATATATATATATATATATATATATGATTAGTTTTTTGAAAAAGAATTCCAGCAGATTGATCAATTAAAAGGAAAGTCCGAAAAAAAGAGCGTATTTATGTTTTGTATTTTGTGTACAGAAAGTTGTTAGATGAGACAAGTCATTGGTACCGTCGAGTTCAAGCCCGATGATTAGGACAGTTTAAGATATCCATAGCAAGCTCTCTTCAGGAGTATTGGCTGAAGAGAGCTTGATATGGATATCTTAAACGGTCCTAATTATCGTTGGGCTTGAAACCGCCGGTACCAATGACTTGTCTCATCTAACAAATTTCTGTACACAAAATACAATATATATATATATATATATATGTGTGTGTGTGTGTGTGTGTGTGTGTGTGTCTGTGTGTGAGAATGAGTGCATAAGCCGATGCTTGTATATATGTCTTCTTAAACTTCTGAGCGTGTTTGTGTGTATATATGTATCGGTATCTGTGTTGTCGCGTGTTAGTGTAATTACATCATTATGCTTTGATGTATGGTTTTGAGTGTTTATGTATGTTTAGTCCACTGTACGTGTATATGTGTGGTTATGCATATTGTTGTGTTAGTATATATACCAATGTTTGTATATATGTATGCGCAATTATGTTGATACAATGTTTGTGTACATATATGGTGACTTATATGTTAGTGTATGTGAGTGCGATTAAATGTATGCTTGTTGTTGAATGCGTTATTGTGTATATATCTGTGTGTCGGTGTTATCTTGCACATGTCTAAATACCTGTCACTTTATCTGTTTCTTGCTGGGTCTACTCAGACAATCTGTTTATAAATGTTGGACTTGATGCCCTTTTCGAGTTTCTTTTTTGTTTTACTTTTATTATGATTTGTAAAATCTTCTTTTCTCTTTATTGCTCTCCCCCTCTCTTTTTCTCTCCTTCTCATACTTTTTCTCTCGTCTACTTTTCCTGTCTCCCTCCTTATTTCTCTATCGCCTCGTTCTGATTTTTTCAGCCATTTTGATTTTTTTTCGTGTATTCTTATGATTATCGTTCCGCCCTTTCATTCTGGCCATTTCCTTAAAAACAAACGAAACCAAATACAAACACAAAAAAATCCATCCAAAAACACACATGTCTTTGTCATTGCCAGTATCGGCTGGCTAATTTCTTTTTGTTGTATTTTTTAATCTTTATATTGCGTTTTATACCTCTTTCTCCGCCATTTTATTTATGTTTTGCATTCACGATCTCTATATTAATCGAAAGCGCCGATCGAAAAACCAACCATATTAAAATATCGACAGAATAAGATGCGGTTACTTTAACCCTTCCACAATTTTTACGATTGATAAATCAGTTTCCCACTAAATACAATATGTTTGCAATATCTGCCAGGCTGCCTTCACAATTAACAAACTTTTTGCTATTTCCTTCATCGTTTTCAATGTAACAATACACCTTTATAATCAGCTAAAAACATTATCAAGTGACTTTAAAGGCTGAGTAAATAATTTTTTATAAGCATCATGTTTATTACTATAAGGCCAATTCTCTATATATAACATATAATTATCTAGCCTTATCCGTTACCCATTCAGACACGTTAATGTGCAGATTAAAAGTAAGAAAACAATATTTAAATTTTTTTTAACTTATTCGTGTATATTTATAAATATATATATATATATATATATATATATATATATATAAAAGTCGGAAAACAATTTTTTAAAGCATTAGTGTATATTTGCGGATGCTTAAACACGTAATATCGATTAACGTCTGGCAAGTTACAATTCTTTAACATTTTGTACTCTTGGAAGCTATTTTCTAGCTAAAACCAAATAGAATTTGTTTCACAGGTAAACTGTCTATACATCGGGTTTCCAGTCTGCAGACAAAAAAAATCGGAAGAGGAATGTGTAAAGACGGATGCTCAGACAAACACACAATGTCATTTATATATATATATATATATATATATATATATATATATATATATATATATATATATATATACACTCGTCTTTCGAGTTTTTAGTCTGCAGACTGGAAACTTGATGTATAGAGGATTTACCTGTGAAACAAATACTATTTGGTTTCACACACACACACACACACACGCATATATATATATATATATATATATATATATATATATATATATCAATTTGTTTTTTTGTGCATTGACTTTTACATTAAAACCCCTTTTTCCTATTTATTAAAAAAAATACAACTTTTTATATATGGGTCGTGGATTCTTTTTTTCATATTTCGCTGAATAAAATATTAGACATTTCATGTCTATTAATTCTAGTTTGAATCCTTACCGTCTTCCTAATCATTTTTCTTGTTTTTGGTATAAACTGGCTGATGTACTCGCCATATTATATGTAAGCCTAAGTACCATCAACTCTACCTGGATTCATATTCAACGATAAATACCCGAACTATTTTCTTCTTCTTTTACGCATCGTCTTACACTTATTAGTCCTCCTCTTCCCTCTTTTCCTTTCACTTATAAAATATCAACATCACTCTTTGTGTGGAGAGCTCCAGTCATTGTCATTGTTTTCCTTGTCTTCCTGTCCATATCTTTCAGCTCACTTTTTTTTCATTGAATAATACCCGCCCATATCGAAATGTAGCTACTGTCTATGTGTTTATAGCGGACATTTTGTTTTCCCTATTCAATCTTAACCTTAGAACTAACCGTAGTCTTCTCTTTATTCTTTTCCTATTATATATTTCATTGTAGCATATTTTACTTTATCTAATTCAACAATTTCTAAGTCGTTACATCCTTTTTTCTCACTTCCCCATTCAAAAGTTTTTTCCTTTACTTTTAACCTTGGAAATTTCTAGCCACTACACTTCCTCATGCCAAACTCCATGTCAATGTCATTACTGACCATTTGAACAGTTCTTACAAGTATAATTAGAGGGTATTTAGTTTTGTATACAACTTAAAGCCATCTATAAATATGGAATGGTTTACCTGGTACTTCATTTTCCCATACCAGACATTTACCTTTTGTAATATGAAAAACAAGGGTGCTATATTCAAAACAAACAATAAACTTCCCCCCTCTCTTCATATGAACTTCCCCAAGATCTTCTTCATTCGATGTTAATGACATTTCTATGGTTTCGTGCTTCTCTCCAAGAAATATCGCACAGTCACCTCTATACCAAATATATCCATACATTCCTTAGTCAAGCTATGTGAAACCATACGCTTTACAGTAATCTATCCATGACATGCATAGATTTGCATATCTTCTCTTATAATCCTGAAGTAACTGATCTTCTGATGTTCCTCTGGTACAATCTCTTACAGATATTTGTAAATCTCATCTGCCAAATTGCCTGTCAGCAGTTTCCGCATGAGTGGAAGGCAGGTGAGTGGCCCAGAGTTATCAGCAGCAATGCCCTTTGAAATATTATTCTGGCAAAACATTGTTTTCCATGCTCGCTCAATGCAGAAATTTTATCTCCTGTCAACATTCAATTAATTTGACATCCAACTCTTACATACTTACAATCTTAGATTCAATTCTTACATTCCATCAATTTTGGATGCAATAATAATAATAATAATAATAATAATAATAATGATAATAATAATAATAATAATAATAATAATAATAATAATAATAAGTGAGTAGTGGATGCTTATCGTTGTGGCCAATGAAGTGGAGGTATGTGAGGCCAAGGCTGATTATGTGAAACGTATGAATAGAGAAAAGACAGAGGAACTGATTAGGAAGAAAATTCATGGAAGGTTCTTCTAGAATATAGAAGTAGCTGATGAGAGATTATGGCAATGGTTTTGAGCAGAATATCTGGCTAAGAGTACTGAATCTTTTGTTTATGCAGCACAAGAGCAGACATTAGGAACACGATTGTTCAAAAAAGTGGTTCAAGGAGAGGAAATTGCTGCAGAATGCCGGAATTGTGGTAAGACCTCAGAGTTAATTGCGCACCTTGTAGCAGCGTGTAGTGGACTGTCCCAGAGAGAGTACCGCAAAAGACATAATCGCATAGGACTCCGGATATATTGGGGGGTGTAAGAGGGTTTGGGTGAAGTGTGCTGGAAAATGGTTTGAGGAGGTGCCTGATGGAGTGAGAACAAGTGAGGATGGCAAGGTAGAGGTATTGTGGGACAAAAGTGTCATAACGACCAAGCAATTCGAACATAATCTGATTTGGTCGTCATTGACAAAGTCTAAAAAAACTTTTCAGTACCCTGGGACAGGAATGTGAGAGAGAAGGAGAATGAGAAGTGGAGCAATTATGCTCCATTGGCATTGGAGATAAGGCGTATACACTGGGTTAAAACACAAATAATCCCGGTCGTAGTTGGTACACTAGAAGTAGTACCAAGTCGTCTGGAAGGACAATTGAAAAAACTACAAATCCCCGATGTTTTAGGCGGCCTTCAGGCCTCTGCTATTGTAGGTACCACTAGTATCCTTAGGAAAACCCTTGATCTTTGAAGCTCCTGGTTTGAAGCCGGGCTTGAGGGAAATCCTCTGGAAATGAATCCCATCCCTTTCCAGAGAGACGTTGATAAACAAAATCAGAATTATTATTATTATTATTGTTGTTGTTATTATTATTATTATTATTATTGTTGTTGTTGGTGTTGCTATTATTATTATTATTATTATTATTATTATTATTATTATTATTATACACCATGTATATATGTATATCTAATAATTATTTCATTATTAATAAAATACAGGATAGAACGATAAAATGTTCGCCCTAGAAAAGACGACATCATTCCATTTCCGTTTGATGAAAACCGTTTTTTTTTTTTGCTGCAGACTACCTAGTTGGCCAGTTGTGTACAAATCCAAAAAGCGATAGTAACCTTCTATTACGTCTCAAAGTTACATGGTATTCAGAGATGCGCCGCTGTAAATCTCATGTTCTTTCGCGATCCAAGTTATGACAATAGGACCATTGCCAGTACCCTCAAAGTGCACATTTGGAAAGTTCAATGCTTGAGGGCACAGTTCAACGCATCGGACGACCCTTTTCAGATGATGAAGAGGAAGTCTACGACCAAAAACATCGTCAGGAAGACCCGGACTAAGGCGTTTATCATCCAGGCAATCATTAATAAATATTTGGTTCTTATCATTGAACATTATCAACAACCTCACTAATGTCAATGTTTTTCTTACTTTTGTGTGTTTTAACCTAGTATATATATATATATATATATATATATATATATATATATATATATATATATAGGGTGACCCCCCCCCCAAAAAAAACAAAAGCTAAATGGAGGCCATTTAGAACATATGCTGTAGAACGGAGAAAAAAAGGCCAAAGACCCTAGTGTTTTGATGTGATGTTTTGAATATAATAAACTAGTTATGACCAAAGTTTTATTTCATTCGGACATAACACAAAGAAACGGGGCCTATTTAGAATCATATATATATATATAATATAAAGCTGAATGTCTGTGTGTGTTTGTGTGTGTGTGTTTGTGTATGTGTGTGTGTGTGTGTGTGATCACGAATAGGCCGGTATGATAAAATTGTGGGCTCTGCGTTCGCGCCTAGCCTCCATAGAATGAAAATAGGCACACATTTTAATAAAGACTTTTCATATCTATCTGCGTAAGTATACTTTGATAATTATGTTTCAGTTTGAAGAAATATGGTATAATAACATTATGGGGTGTTCGTTCGCGCCTGACCTCCATAGAATGGAAATATGTCACAAAGTTTAACAAGATTTTTTAATATAGATCCACAGAATATTGTGATAAGTGTTTCAGTATGAACAGGTATGGTATAATAAATTATGGGGGTTATCTATTTTATTTTTACTTTCATCATATTTTGCTTTGGTTTTGATACCCCCAAATTCAACCCAAATTTACACCCCTTCCTTTTCATAACCTATCATACTTTCATAAATCAGAGTCCATTTTCTGTAGTCTGTTTTTGAACTCAGTCAACGACGGGTACTTTTGCTAGTATATATATATATATATATATATATATATATATATATATATATACACAGAATAAATGACAAAAAGTTATACTGAAAAATTCATGATGGTGACCATCTTATAATTTATTGTTTAATTCAGTTGACTTATACAATTCTTGACATTATCTGTTTCGTAGCGCAAAATCAATCACTTAAATATTATATCAATCAGTGAATCTATTATGCCCTTAACCTATCAGAACAAATAGAACAATCGATCCGTAAAAAGGAATTGAAGTGTTATTTGACATGATTAAAATCCGAAAATTGGAAGAGAAGTTGCAAATACCTTTTCATTTTTCCATTACGCCATATTGAATTTTTTATCAAACAAAGTCATTAAACCCAACTATTCGTACCAACAATTTTAATTTATTTATGAATCTTCTACAAAAATTTTCTTTTTAATAATTAGTAAATTTATTTATTCTAATTTATGTGCACATACTTATGAATACTTATATATATGTATATCTGTATATATGTATGTGTATGTGTGTATATGCTCAGGATCGATAGAAGGATCCCACCATTTTTCCAGTGGTTTTGGCAATTAAAGATCATACAGAAAGGTGACATAAAAGCCTGTTCCCTATATACCTATTTAGTTCATTATAAATAACCAATCAGTTTACTTCAAATTCTATATCACTTTTAAGTGAACAATCTTTAAACAAAAAATCATGAAATAAAGAAATAAATCATTTTTATTTATTTAATTCAAAATGACGCACAGTATTCAATTGGTGTGAAATCCCGTCTTCAAGTAAGTATCAGAAAACGTCTCACTGGGTTTTAAATTAGCATTCAAACATCCGTACCCGCGGGGAATTTCCAATTAAGAAATATAGAAAATATTAATTTATTCCTATTAGTAGAATTTCATATACGAAACACTCACGCTTATTATTTCATTTGTTTCACTGGAGACTTACTAATTAGTTTCCTTCTGAATGTTTTAATATTCTACACTTCATAGTGGTTCCTTGATTTGTTTTATCGCATATTAATCAATACCAAGTTATTAATAAAGCCAGTTTGTTAACGGTTTTTACGCTTCAAATTTTTAATATCGTCCGATATCTCTACATCTAGATATTCTTGAATGTGTTATATATGAAGTGGCTCTGAGAAATATAAAACAAGATGTAAACTTTTATTATTTGGAATATTCGAACTATTTTTATTTGGTGCATCAGTTGATGTACCTTCCGATTTTCTACAGATGTATCTTGTTGAAATCTGGAATCTTTCTGTCAAACTTGAGAAATTATACAGCATTTCGATCGGAATCCTCTATTTTATCCACGAGGGTAGAATGCTCTAGTTCCGCCAACCATGACCGGTTAGACGTCTTAAGTAAGTCACGAGTGTGTTCTTATGAGTATCGTCCTCACTGAGGATTAAACTAAAACCTTCCAGACGAAAGTCACTTAAAACTGAGTAACCCAGTACTTTATCCATTACGCAACTGTTTCTGATTAATACAACGATTGAAAATTACACAAGACGTCTGCCCGGTCATGACTACAGAGATAATAACATGCTAATGGATGAAAGAAAAAGTTGCGTCTAAAATTCTACAGAGATTCCCAAGTTTAAAAGAAAGATTACCGAGTTCAACATGAAGAAAGTCAGAGATTACATCAATGGAAACGTTGAAAAAATAACAGAAAATGAAAGCAGTAAACCGAATAATCCAAATTATACAAATAAAAAATCCTCATCTAAAAAACGTAAAAATAAGATGTAAGCTGTTAATTAGTCCAAATTGCGGGTGCCAAAAGTGGTTATTTGTGGCAGCCAGAGATTGAGAGAGAAGCTGATTGGAAATGAAGTAACACCCATGTAACAATGTTGTCTATGAAAATAACCAAAGAATGCCTGTTTTTTTTTTCTGCGTGGTTGTAATAAAGCTCAGAGTGAATCGTATAAAATAATCTTCAAGTTGTTTAATTAAATGTTATTAGCACAACCAGTACATGAACTGGTGACGCTATCGAAATGATCGCATGTTCAACTCAGATTAGAAAAACTGAAGTAAGAATTTTCTAGACGACGACCACCTCTTATCAACTCTATAGTAAGTAGAGATCTAGAAAACACAATAGAATCCAGATCTATGTAAGGACTTAAGCAACTACACATATCTATGGAATATTTTTTCAGATATTTCTACTACTCTCATATTTAAAGTAAACCTTGGTTTATTTCGTCATGAAATATAGAAATGCGTCTTTTGCTTATTAGTCCTTTACCAGTGTTTTGGACAAAATCGTGGCTTCTCCTTCTAATGAGTCTTGATTATTGAAAATCCAGTATGTATATATATATATATATATATATATATATATATATATATATATATATATATATGTGTGTGTGTGTGTGTGTGTGTGTGTGTGTGTGTGTGTGTGTGTGTGTGGACGAGTATTTAAGTAAATTTTCTTCTGATCCATGCCGCGTGACGAGCTTCATTGACTATTAACAAGATCATTGAAGGTTCGATCTATGACTGTGGATGGATGTTTGTCTAACTGCACTGAAAAATTGCGACACAGCAAAACCGTCTATTTGTAAATGACTATATGTATGTTTGTATATATATATATATATATATATATATATATATATATATATATATATTATTATTATTATTATTATTTCATATATCTACATAAAATTTCATGTACCTATTTTTAATAATTACTTCAACATTAATTAATTCAGTGCTCAGTGCGTAAGTAGAGCTCGGTAATAAGTTTTGACAATATATACGGCAATCAAACTATACATATTTTCCGTGTTTCATTCTTTGTGTATACCTTTTCAATACTGTTCATATATATATATATATATATATATATATATATATATATATATATATATATATATCTGTGTGTGTGTTGCTACCAGATCAAGGTTTCTAAAGATATGGTTTTCTAACCTAAAATGTACTAAACATTGATGCTAATGTTTTTTTCTCTTTTTCAAAACTCAATCCTATTCTGCGAAAACAAAACAAAAAACAAAACAACAATGTTCTCTCTATCTTTATTTTTATTGTTATTTTTCTAAACCTTATTTCTAAACTAATTAAACCCAAACATACATACATACAATTCGAAGATACAAATAATTTGATGCAAAAACACTTTTACATAAATGACTAGATTCGGTAATTAATAACTCCAAAAGGGTTGATATACCGTAAAACAAAACATTCCTTTAAAAAAAAAATCGAGATTGTTATAATATTAAATTAAAGTGATAAGGGTGTACACGGTTTCTATACCAAATTAGAAAAATAGAATATAAGCAGGTTTGTTTTTGATCACGGTTATTGTTAACCCGAACATGACGGCATTTATAAGATAAATGAAAAGAAAGAATTTAAATAAATAAAAAGTGTATATGCATAACTTCAAAAGAGTAGAATATCTAGTTAAAATTTCACATGAGAAAATTGGACCTCAAGGCCAACTATTTTTATGAGCCTTTCTTCCGTTATGTGCTTTCCATTAATTTCAGCCTTGTGGCTGTCTAGCTGTTTCTGAGCAAAACAGTGCTGTCTACGTCACGAGGAATATTTAAGACCACCCGCACACCACACGAGAGTAATTTTCTTCGTTTTATTTATTTTTTCGTTATTTTGTTCCCGTAGAGGCCCCTGGGTCGAAGTTAGTCAAAAACGTTTTGCAATTCGCGGAATTGCTATCTGGGGAACTGAATGTGTTTCGGAAATCAGAAAGTGACAGATCTTCGCATCATAATTATCTACATGCGTTTGCTATTCATTAACACCTGTTTACGAACCGAATCCCAGGTGTGTGCTTAAGTTTTGCAGCCTTATTTACCCGGTAGACAATCAGTCACTCATTTATGCAAACACATGCGCAATACACACGTACACACACGTATAGCTACAAACATAAATATACATTCTCTCGATATATATATATATATATATATATATATATATATATATATATATATATATATATATATATATATATATATATATATAATAAAATGAAAGGAGATTAAAGAAATATTATATATTAATTCATCAAATGTTCAACAACAAGAAACGTAAAATGGATTTTTGTTGTGATTCCGTGGCGTTTCAAAATCTAGAATCATGCTCCTCAGAAGAAAAACGTAGCAAAATAAAGGTACAGAACACTGGATATTTTAAAGAGGCACCAAACATATTTTACAAAAAACTTTTACATGTTTTACTTTAATAGTGAAAAGTATTTTCTTGCTTTTGGTTTCGAATCTGTTTAATACTAAAATTTATTGAGGTGGTGGTGAATGACTGAAGATAGAACGAAAATGTTGAACACATACTATTAAGATTATGAGGCATTTGGGTTTAATACACCTTCATTCATAATAGACAATTACAAAACTAAATCAAATTTCAAGTATATATTCAAAATTCAAGTATATATATATATATATATATATATATATATATATATATATATATATATATATATATATATATATACATACTAGCAAAAGTACCCGTCGTTGACTGGGTTCAAAAACAGCCAACAGAAAATGAACTCTGATTTATGAAAGTATGATAGGTTATGAAAAGGAAGGGTTGTAAAGAGATAGCTTAGAATGCAAAATATGATGAAAGTAAAAATAAAATAGATAAACCACATAATTTATTATACCATACCTGTTTACACTGAAACACTTATCACAATATTCTGTGGATCTATATGAAAAAAACCTTGTTAAATATTGTGACATATTTCCATATGGAGGTCAGGCGCGAACGAACACTCCATAATTTTATTATACCATATTTCTTCAAACTGAAACAATTATCAATTTATACTTACGCAGATAGATATGAAAAGTCTTTATTAAAGTTTGTGCCTATTTCCATTCTATTGAGGCCAGGCGCGAACGCAGACCCCACAATTTTATCATACCATCCCTATTAAAGTTAAAACATCAAAGTATCATTATGTACATCTATATCAAAAACACTTGTAAACATTTTTTTTTAATTTTTAAATGTTTTATTCCTATGTACTATGCCTCTCCATGGGACAGAGTTAGACACCAGGGTCGTTTTTTTAACGTGGAGAAAAGGTACAAAAATAAAAATTTTCTCAGTCGTGAAGGATCTCTCCTCCACCGAAAGAGAACAAGAAATAGAAGTGCAGCATCTGAAGAACAGATGGTATTTATTTGCTCCCCCACTGAGCAAATTAGGCACAAGGCCGTTTTTAATGTGAGGTAAAAACCAGCTCCCCTAAAAGTAGGCAAAAAGGGGGCACTCTGGTTACCAAAAATAATAATTGTCCCAGTATAGAGGGTTTCCCCTCCATTAACTGGTACAAATTATCTTCAGTGCAGTATCTGCCGGAACAGATACTACACTTTGATCTTATCCCGAAGGCCAAGTGGCGTTATATCCATACTTTGTGGACCAAGCGCGAACGGAGACCCCACAATTTTAATGAACGACCGTTCTGCCAGATCAAATATACCACTTCCTGTGTCTCGATACATCTTCTATCATTATATGTAATCAGTTTTTTTTTTTAAATAGTCAACCATATAGGAGCCTATTCGTGTTCAGACACACACACACGCGCGCGCGCACACAGGCATTCAGCTTTATATATATATATATATATATATATATATATATATATATATATATATATATAATTATGAAGAATTAAAATTTATTGTGTTTATTAACTTATTATATTTTCACAAACAAGTAATATAACTACAGTTATTTATCTGTTTTACAAAAACTTTCAAAAGGATTTTTATAGGACATTTTTTAAAAATAACAGTAAAGAATTTCTACTTTGCACGAAATTGAAATGCATCAAACAATTTGAATCGTCTAAAAATGTATTCAAACAGTAGTAGGAAATTAAAAATGAGACCATAATTCTCAATTAAGTCAAAAGACAAAATCAGATCAATAAATTGTTTGATAAATATATGTTTTTTTTTGTTTCGGTTAAATAAAAAGTCAAATGTCGTTTCGGTTAAATAAGAAGCTGTATTTCCTTTCGGTTAAATAAAATATCGCATTTCATATCAGTTGATTTATAGACGCCAATGAACAAAATTACTTTATCGTCATGTTAAATAATAAACGTTTTATAAAAAGAAGAGCAGTGCGGTTTTGTATATCTGTTTAAAAACCCAGACGAGAATAGTGTATGCAAAATCGAAGAATAGACAAAACAGAAAATCTCATGAGTCTTCTACTCTAACTCTAAATCCTTTCGAACCCTAACTTAACTGTATATGTTGATCTATATTTCTTTGTGACATCAGAAGATAGCCAAACATCTGAATGTTTTTTGCACGTGGACATTGCATCTGCTTGCAACATGTGTACTGGCAACACAAAGGCATTCCTTAATTTACATTTTCCCATTTTGCCTGCTCTGACTTAACTTTGTTGTACAGTTATTTCTAATGAACAATTCACTACATTCCTGGAATCGCATGTCTGATACTCGGTTCGATTCTAGCATTCTCCTTTAAGAATAATTATTTTCGCCCCTAATTACTTCGTTTCCCAAATTACGGGGAGCTGTCCTCTTCAATGTACAACATAACCAAACTTTCACTTGATGAATGCGAAGACGACTGGGACCTTGAAGAGGCTTATTGCGACCAGAGTTTAAGTAAGGATCAATGATCGCTGCCAGTGTAAAATCAATGGTTCACCACTGTTGCGATAACGCAAATTAATTTGCAAAGATTATTGAAAGACGTGGTGAGTACTGGAAATATGCGAAGACTCTTGTCACACAGACTCCAGGACACACTATAGTTTGTTATCAGATAAATTTTTGATGATGAACTGTGTGAATACAAATGATAATACACACATTTATTTTATTGTAATAAAACACCCGGAAATTTTCTACTCATAACCCTGAGCATGGCCCTGTTATTCGGATTTGTATATCAAAATTCAAGAGGTAAAAAATGTTTGTATGAACAGAACGCGGGAAAGTCGATCAGACAGAACAAACTGACATAGTCTTCAATGCCAACATCCATACTACCCGACGCGCTTTTACTGATGTCAAACACCCGTCATACCTATGAATCCAAACCTGCTTTACGGTGTGAAATAAAAACAAAATATTATTTTATGGCTCAGTTGTGTTGTGTTTTACTTGATGCCGGTCTGTAGATATCGTAGACCAGTGGCAGAAGTCGATTAAGCGATTATATAGACTGAAAAGCACATTTGAACGACCGACCGAAGAGAATCTATAGCATATATAAACGAATCTTTGTAAATTAGCCTCAATAATGGACACCCGAGCACATTTCTCGATTTTTAAAGAGAATTAAAATAAGAAAGTAAAAAAGCGTAATATATATATATATATATTTCTATCTAATATATATATATATATGCATATATATATATATGTGTGTGTGTGTGTGTGTGTGTGTGTGGTTGAGATTTGTTGTTCTTCTATTTTCAGTAACGACAGCTGTAATAATTTGCATATATTATAGCGTATGTATTGACCAATCTCTATTATGAAGCGTACAATGTGAAAGTGGGTTCGAATATTGCTAAAACCATGATGAAGATAGGTAGACTTTGGAACAAATGATCAACCCTCCCATACTTTTCTTGACATATATATTTTCATAACTTGTTATATATATATATATATATATATATATATATATATATATATATATATATATATACTAGCGGGGGGTACCCAGGGTTGACCGTGTGTTTGTAGGCGTGTGTGTTAAAAAAATGTTAAAAGAAAACTTGAAAGTTTTAGTAGGAAGATCGGATTGAACCCCGAAGCCTTGCCGCGAAGGTGGAAACGAAAGGGGAAAAATAGGCAACCACCTTGGAATTGAGAAGCGTGTTAAATTAAAAAAAAGCTGTGAACCAAAACTGAAAGGAAGCGTGTTTTAAAATCATTATAGTTTATTCTCGTCAAGCACAGATCGGGCGAGACCGGCAATCATGGGTGTCAGCGGAGCAGCCTCGTAACAGACAAAAAACAAACAAAATTAAAAAAAAAAACGAAAAAAAATCCCAATGCAAATAAACATAAATAATGTTCTTGTTAGGCATAAGAACAACGTATTATTTTATGTGTTTTATATTGTTTGGTTTGGTTTCATTTTGTTTCGTAGATTATAAATATCCGTTACAGACGGTAATTATCGCTGTCATAATAGCTTAAAAGTTAAGAAAATAAATAATGAATAAGTAACTAATCTGATAAGAATACACCCCTCAACCTTAGTATCACCTTAAAAGTAACTTTAAACATAGTAAACGGAAAAAAATATGAATAAAATAAGAAAAATACAAACGTGCGTATCACGTTAAAATAACTGTAAATATAACCTAAGGGAAATAGAAAATTAATAAAATAATGAAACTATAAAGTGGAGTAATCGTATCAACATATGAAGAACGGTCGATGGTGACAGTTGGATATGCAAGTAGTAGTTGTCGACTGTAATAGTTTGTTGCAAAACATGGAATCCATGGTCAGTTCGAAAGTAAGTACCCATTGGATTAGGTAATAAAAGAAAAAGGGCAATAAATAAATAAAAAGTGTAAAAAAAAGAAAAGAAAATGGAATAAGTAACCGTTAGAATAGCTGTATGCCAATCCACCTTTTTAAGCAACTACGAATGCGAACCGGTGTTTTCTCGTAATTTTCTACTGTGAACGGTCAAGTCCGGTGAAAATGGGTGGCGATGGAAGGAGGAATCTAATAGAGAGAGACGAGTTTACTACGTCCATTGATCCTAAGCGATTTTTGCAGCGAACTTTCACCAGATGAAATATAGGAATCTACGATCAGCGACATTATGGAAAGCTAATATGCCTATAACACACCTCAGATATTGTGCTGCAGATGGTGTGTAATAGTTTTGCATGTAATGTCTTGATTTTAAATCCTATTAAGGTCAAACTCAGATAGTTCATTTTATTTATATATAGAGGATATATATATATATATATATATATATATATATATATATATATATATATATATAAACTGTGTATGATATATCAGATGTTTTAAGATTAAAGTATTTCTGTAAAAAATGTTATTATTTGTTAAATATATTAGTTACTTTTATCCTTTTCTATTACTGCGGCTACTTTTAAATATTTAAAAAATATTTTTTGCTTCATGTATTTTAATTTATCATCATCATTATTGTTATTATTATTATTATTATTATTATTATTATTATTATTATTATTATTTATTTATTTATTTATTTATTTTTTTATGCTTTTGATTTGCTTTTATTTTGTTTTATTTTGTTTCATTTTGTTTTCTGTTGTCTCATTTTGTTTTCTCGGGTCGTTGCCTCATTAAAAAATGAATTTCTACTTAGTATCCCACTTTTTATGTACGTTTGAAAAGAAAAACGCGCTCGTTCAACTACGAAACAAAAAGAAATATGCTTATTGTTTAAATACAACATTAGTTTATTTTAGTTTAAAATCGAATTGCCCTCAGAAAAAAGCGTTCTACTCAGTTTTTCACGCTTACACGTAAAGTAATATTTTCCACAGTATGACACGCTGGTGCGAAATATTGTTTTACGTAAAGAAAGCAACATTACATCAGTCTCTCGTTGCCTGTTGGTTCATCCATTTGTCTAACACGCTTGATTTTGAAATGGCATATTCATCATTAATCGTCTATTTCCTTTCTCTGTTGTCACTCTTCTTTTTCTTCCATTTGTCGAAATAAAATTTTGTAAAAACTTTCAAGTGATTTAAAATAAGTAAAAATAGATTTGAATAAAAAAACTATTATTCCATTTAAAATACCATTATCCAGTTTATTTTCATCGTAAAATCATGAGAAAAACACAATATATATATATATATATATATATATATATGTGTGTGTGTGTGTGTGTGTGTGTGTGTGTATACAGCTCTATACGTATATATATATATATATATATATATATATATATATATATACATATATATATTTACCTCTGGGCATATACACATTCACTCAATTCTGCAATATATAGATAACCATATGGGTATATATGCGTCTGTCAAAGCAATACACATACAGTTGTGTACATCTACATAAATATAAGTATACATACGTACACACACACACACACACACACACACATATATATATATATATATATATATATATATATATATATATATATATATATATATATATATATATATATACATGGTGGCCACAAAGTCACGCACCAATGTTAATTAAAAAAGTTAAAAAATTAAAAAAGTTACTTTGAATTTCGTAATTTTTTAATTAACATTCGTGCGTGACTTTGTGGCCACCCTGTATATATATATATATATATATATATATATATATATATATATATATATATAACTGTGTGCACATATACAGATATACAGTATAACTCCTATAATTTGAACATCGGCTTTCTTCAAATTAGAGGATGCTGTTCAAGTTTCGCAAAAGAATGTACTGTAGTTAACTTTAATTTTCTAAGAATTAAGAAATAGCCAATGAAATTCATTGCTATATGATATTTCAGGTATATATTAAGTTGAGTTTACGATATATTGCAAGCAAGAATTGTTAAATATTATTACTAGGAACAAAAACATTGAAAATAAATTAAATCTACTCTTATATGTTAGGTACAGTTTTTTTTAATTTTATTTATTCATTGAATAAGTCTCATTGCAGTTTCCATTTTCATCGATTGAGCTCTCGGGCGCTGCCATTGTATTCCTAAGCGATCACGGGGGGACATTGCTTGCAAAACATAGTGGTCACTAAAGTAAGGACTTTTTTCTAGATATTTTATAACCGTTTCCATAGACTTTTCTGCATTATCCCATGATATTGCTTCATCAGAGTGTTCTTGGTTATTTACATTAGGGTCAAGAGATGGGAGCTGTCGCTATTTTCATCACCATTACTGCCTGCAGGATATTGAACAGTAGTTTCCTCATCTTGTTGAGCCCACATTTCAACATCATTTGCATTAAGTGATTTAAGAACAGCGTGGTTGGTCGGTAACCGTTTGGTTTTAAGAATTTTTTCTAGACCAGATGTATTCTCTGATTTTAGAGTTGCAAGTCATTGTGATGGGTTGTTTTACACTATTTTAAATACAGCAATCTGAAAAAAAAATTACAGTTAGTGTAAATTAATTATCAATAGCTAATCTACATTAATTACATAGTACCAATTAACATTTCTGCGCAATATCTGACTAAAGCATGTAAATAGTTTTACTGCAAGTCCGCATCAAATATGCTAATACAATTTCAATGACGAGACAGTTAAAGTTTAGAGAAAATCCAGGTTTAGAAGAAGTCCAAATGAGAGGAAGTCCAACTTTAGAGGAAGTTAAAATTAAAGGAGTTTTACTGTATATACAGCCATATATATGTATTCATATAGGTATAAACATTTGCACGCGCACTCAATTTGTACACTTAAGGCTAGATTATAGAGACAACTATATGTGCGTGTGAGTGTGAATAGCTGTGTGCGTGTGGGTTTGTGTACTTGTCATTGTTCGCCCGTCGAAAAGACGAGGACAATCTGATCATCCTGAAGTACGAAAACGGCTGATAAGCCCAATTTTTTCTTGAACGATGGCAAATGTCAAAGCCTTCCAAGCATTGTTTTTCCTGCTTTGCCTGCGCTTCACCTCAGCAATTTCCTCTCAATTTCATATTGGTGTGCCTGTCGTGAACAGGGGCCTGCTACTTGGTTCTATCTGAAGCCTTCTGCTTCCATGATGACGGATCAATGTCGAAGGCCTTCATTGGTTCATTTAAAGTGTCATAAGTCATTTTCTCTGGCCGCCATTAGAGGACTTGCGGTGTTGGAGCTCACCAAACAGAAGCTTTTTGGCCAGTCTATAATCTAGTATGCGATTTACGTGGCCAACCCAGAGAAATTGGATATTCATCATGATAATAAGGATGCTTAGAAGCCTGGCACGAGTTTGGACTTATGTGTCTTGTAACAGTTGCCGAAGACAGCACTTGCTTTGGTGATTCTAGAATTGATTTTATCGTTAATGACTACATTGTAGAAGAGCTTATTACCAATGTACGTGAACTTGTCAACTGTATTAAATCTGTGCCATTTGACGTAAACGTTACGTTTTACATATTGTTTTCCTAGAACAGGTTTGTGCATTACCCCAGTATTCTTGGTTCTGGATATCAAACCAAAGGTATCACATATCTCCGAGAATATATTTGCATTGTATTGCATTCTGTTGTAGAGGTTACGTCAAGGACACTGTAAGCAGCAAACAGAAAGCCCTCTATAGTTTAAGTTGCAACCCTGGATTGTGCTTGTTGCCTTCTGGGTTTAAATACTGATAAGTCAAATCTATACCTGATTTCATTCGATCGACGTCTCCAAATGCACTCGTAAGCATTGGGAAGAGCATTAGGCTTACACAGGGTGAGAGCCAAAACACAGCCCTGTTTCACTCTATTTGAGATTTCAAAACGTCTTCTCACTATCTTGTACTATGGTCAGCATACGATCATTAAATTGGCGTATGATGGCGACGATTTTCTATGAACATATATACTTTGCACTGATTCTCCAGAGGCCTTTACTTACATTGTCAAAGGCTTTGATTATTTCAACATAGGCGGAATATACGTTTTGTTCTTAGCACTTTTCTTGGAACTGCCTGGGAGCAAACGCCATATCAGTAGTACCGCGACCCTCTCGGAATCAGCATTGGTTCTGTGGTAGGATGTTTTTTTTTCAGATAACCTATGAGCCCGCTAAGTAGTACTCCAGCGAGTACATTGCCTGAAATAGATAATAGGGATATTCTCCTATTATTATCGCAGGCATGGCGGCTTCCTTTGCGCGTGTAGCGATGTATGATGAGGACATATTTGAAATCTTGGGGAAATACCTCCTCCTGCCAGTAAAAACATGGAGTTTTTCAGTCCGAGTCGTGGCACCCTCTTAACATATCTCAACTGGATAGAGGCCATAGTTGTTTTCTCATAGGACAACATGCTGATTTCTTTCTCAATCTTTTCAAAAGTGGGAGTTTATCCATTGTAGTAATTTGGCGTATAGTGATAATTGAAAATACCCCATTATTCCTAATGAAGGACGGGTTTCTTTAGTTATACAAACGCAGGCGGTAGCATTACACTTAGCTTCCCTATATTCCATTACCTGACGCACACAGTTCCGTGATAAGCCGTCTTTCAGGTCAGCAGAATCAGCAAGCCACACTTATAGATTTATTTCTGACCATTGTGATAGAAAATAGCCTTAGGTATCAGAAAGTGTTTGGAATGAGAGCAAAATCAAACTTCACAAGATACAGAAAGAACAATGACCTTATTCCATGCAATCCAGGAAATATTTAATGAGAAAAAGGATCAGGAAGTTTCAGGGTCGATTTGTTTTTAACGACAGATTCATCGATGAACATCTCAGGGGGTAAAAGGGTGACGCCTACGATTAAATAACACAACGTAAGTTTAAATAGGATTAAGCGAAACAATTGTAAAATTGTGCCAGAGAAATTCATGGTAGTAAAATATGGCGAACATGGGTTAAAATATCGTTAAAACATATTAGAATCTGTTCTTATTTGACTAATCACGACTGTGATTACAATTGTAGTAAAGCTCAGTAAGTATAGGGAGGAATATTATCGTCCTGGTACGGTACAACAGCTCCCGGGCTAATGATATTCACATTCCCCGCAATTAATGATTAGTTTAATGTTTATTGGCGTTATTAATTATAGCGGCATTAATTCTCGCCAGAGAATTAATTACCTGGACTGTGGAGGGGGCATGATGCTGAAATGTGAATAAAGAAATTAACAATCATTTCACGTAACAATATATAAATTATTATCAATTCATTTCACTGTCTGAAAAGCTCCCATTCGAGAAAAATACAAGCTGAATTCTGCCAGCCTCTCTTACTCTCTCTGCCTTTCTCTGCCTCTCTTTAACTCTGTCTCTTTCTCTCTTTCAGTAGCAGTGCAAAATGAGATAAGGTAAAGCCTTCAACAAAATGAAAGAGAGAAAACAAGAATAGATATCAGAATGAAAGAACCAGATAGAAATATTACAGTATAAGATCAACAGATCCTGGTGACATTAGAATTGGGTTTTTACCAAACGTACATGTTTTATCAAAAATCTGTCAACTCAGCTCGATTCAGATTTGATTAACTCGTTCATTGACTTCTGTAGTGACATTTCAGTGCGACAACACAATTATCTTGATTTACTTTTCCAAGAAAAAAAATCAAGCTTTTGGGTTTTAATGTAGAAAAAACGCAGCTCACTTAAAATTCGCCAATTAATAATATGAGTTAACGTCTAGCTGATTTAAATTATTTAGCTGGACATTGTGTATCATTTGTACCGGACTAAATAATTTTGAAAAGGAAAAATACATTATTTTGTTGCCAATAACATGGTATACTAATACCGAATTAGCTTGACAAAGTTTATTTTGTAAATTGAAATGCTATTTGGGTCTGACTTTCACAATCAGGATAACTTTATATGTTAGATTTAGTTAGAAAAATGTCATATATTTAGGAGAGAAGAAAATAACATTTTAAATTCTTATTGTCTCTAATGCGATTGTAAAATTATTCATGGAAAACTTGAGTTGAAACAAAAACATCGAGGGCATTGCCTAGGCTACTACAAAGAAAGTCGGCTCTTTCTACTGTCCTTGAAAGTTACTTACGCCTGAGAGTATCCTGTACCTCTACAAGGCTACTATTCGCCCATGTATAGTGTACTGTCGCCAAATTTGGGCTGGTGCATTAGCTACTTGCCTCTCGCTCTTGGACAGGGTTCAAAAGAGAGTCGCCAACCTAATAGGTCCTGCACTGTCAGCTAGCCTTACACCGCTGTCTCTTCGTCGAAATTTTGCACATCTTTGCCTGTTTTACGAGTATTTTAATGGTAGATTCTCCGATGGAATAAAAGCCCTTGTACGCCTCGACAGAAATACCCGCGACTAACCCGACAAGCAGCAGAATCCCAATCAGACACAGTAGAAATACTCAGATGTAAAAAAACTTCTACCCTAATAATAATTTTTTTCCTAGGACTGCTATACAAATTTCTTTCCGGGTTCCTGCTTTTCTGACTGTATTGACATGCAGAGGTTCAAGTGTAATGTAAACCGACATCTTGCTGCTCAATTCCCCATATAGTACCCCTAAAAATTATGTCCCAAATAGTAGCTCCCTACATCGAAGTTGCAGTGTGCCTTATTTGAGGTGAAAATGCAATGAAAAATGTTTTCTCTAATTGATATCGTATAAACTTAGATTTGTATACAGTCAGGTTGACTAGACTCTGATAAACATTGCTCATCTGTTACATTCGATTCCCATGACAATTGACCCACAATTAGTCACTCGCTGTCATCTGATCAATAACATATTGAATTACTAGCAAATCAAAGGGTCAGAGAATGTGATCCTATTTTCTATCCTGTAAAGCAACTAGCTAATCGATTGCTTAAGTATGCATCGTTTTAAGGGAGTTGTAAAATCAAAAGACTAAAAGATGAGGAAGACTTTGAGAGTCCTAACATTATGCATTGCTATGATCTATTTTTGATTAGGACATTGGATTTGAAAACATATATGTTATAATTAGAAGAAAAGTATTCCCGCGGTAATGCATCCCATATGCGGGTAGCCATTGTAAAAAACTCTGTCAATGAAAACGTTACTTGATGTTGAGGACATGAAGAGAGAAAGAAAAGTCTTTTTTTGGTCGTGGTAACAATATGAGTTCTTGCTGTGAATGTGTTGGGGCTCACAGGATAACATCCATATAAATAGCGGTTGATATATTACTAACATCGCTTTTGTAAGAACTAGTTGTATGAGGGAGAAAATAGCACTAGACCTTTACTATAAAAATTATAAATATATATAGTTTTCTTTAAGCCTATCCATCTTTTGTCTGTTTTCACATGCGCTAGAACAGATGTGATATTTGTTATTATGATAACGAATAGAACGTGTTTATTTTATTATGCTGAATGAAAAAATATATATGTTTTTCGCTATTTACCTTGTAGCTTGTATTTAACATTTTATGTTATAAGCACTTCAGCAGTGGGAGAAGAAATATACGATTTGTCATACTCAACAAGTGAAAAACATGTGAAACGAATCTGACAATATCACGATGATCCTCCGTCTATATAATGTATATTAATTGCAAACTTCAAGCAAATACTAGGTGGTTGTTTTTGTGCTACGGCATATCAACCCTTTTCAGGTTATTTAATGCCGAATCCATTTATTTTGAAGAACAATTTTTTTAATAGAATATAATTGTTTTTCAAGTCGGTTTCTATTTAAGCCATAGTTGGGACCTTAACAGGTACTACCACTTCAGGTTAAAGTGGACCTGTGAGAAATGGCAATTAAAGGGTGGCTTCACACTACCCGAAGCCCGCAACCATCACCATCGGATATAGTTTAAGTTCATATCCACGACCAAAACATGTGAAATGAATCTACCAATATTACGGTGATCCTCCGTCTATATAGTGTATATCAATAGCAGATTTAAGACGAATACTAGGATTTTCTAAAACATCAGCTGCAACATTTTTATAGTTTATCTTTTAACATGCAACAATTCTTGAAAAGGTAATGGTAATCAGTAGTTGTCTGCAGGTGTAACATGTTTCAATACACAAACTTAAGAATAATGACATGAAAAAAAGAAAATAATAAATTTCATATTGATAATAATTTGTTACTTTTTTTGCAAAGATATAACCAGACTTAATACATTAGAATATGTTTTATCTGTTTTTTTACAAAAATAACATGTAATGTAGTTTGTACTTGCATTCTATAAAAAAAAATAGGATCGGGAAGGCTCGAAAATTCGCAGAGTGAACATTTACCTTGAAGGTGTAAATTTCAGGATCTGTGTTTTCAAAAACTTTGGCAAGTTTAGTTTCGAAACTTCAGATCTGTTAAGCGAGCTTTTTTTTAGTTCCTTTCAATGTCGGCGAGTTAAAGGTCGTTGTTATCGATTTGTAGGAAGCTGAAATGTTCAATTGTATCCTTGCCGGGGTTATTTGAGCATCATTGAGAAATGGTCCCTAACAAAGGAGAAACAACAATGCATGTTCCCTCATCGAGGGAGAAAAACAATCCTCCTAGACTGAGGAAGGATATGAGGTTCGGATCTTTAATAAACCTGGCTTGGTTATAATAAATCGTATGCTGACAATAGTCCAAGTACATTTCAAAACTGAAATGTAAAAACAGTTTTCATGTTGGAATAATAACAGCGCTTGAGTTCCTAGCTCGCTGATAATTCATGTCGAATTAACTGGAACATTTCATGACGTGATAGACAATACGTCATGCTTTAACAAGTTTTCATCGGGAACCAACATTTCGCTTACTTTAAGTTCGGCGCGAAGAACAAAGTCTCCAAGAACATCTCGATCAGGAGATTTGTCTAAAAATAAGTATGCAATCAACAACCACTACACAATTGCAAGTGGTATAATGGGAATTCATGGCCAAACAAAACAAATCGCCATTACATGGATGTTATTGTTTGCCGTAGCCATTTGCAATTTGCAGATTTCCAACGCAATAAAAATAATATGTTAAATTGAGATTGTGTAAGTAAGGATACAAGCCAATTAAATCACACAGTTAATAAGGAACACGCAGACACACACATACACACGGATTAATATATAGAACAAATCTGGTGTCGCCAATTACAAATCCAAACAAAGGGGACCAATAGTCGGTTGCCTATATCAGGCTTTTTTTTTTGCCTCGCAATGTCCTGACCTTGTGTGAATCATACATATTACACTTTTATTTTAGATTTTTTTTTTTTGATAATTGAACAGTTTGCTGAGGTTATCTTTCACTAAATATACTCATTGATGCACACATATATAGCTTTGATTATACTAACATTATTGGCTACATATGTGCATACATGTTTCCGCAGAGATCCTTAGTTGGAGATTCTGCGTCGTCAAGCCAGCAGAACGAGAGTACTTATTATACTATTATAAACACGATCAGTTCATTCATCGAGAATTCTTTAATAAACATGGAAATATGAGTCGTTTTACATCTAGGAAACGAAATGTTTCCAATCATTATCCGCATATATATATATATATATATATATATATATATATATATATATATATATATATAGTCTTGGAAGTTTTTAACCTTTAAAACTATACAAAAAAAAAATTTTTTTAGTCAGTAAGTCATTTAATAACCTGCAATCACTGCATCAACTTGCTCTCTCGAACTCGCTATAGTACTAATGTTAATTTAAGGGATCATCAGTTGTTTACCATAAAACACTGTTTCGAGGATTTAAAAACAAAACAGTATATTACATCATGGCTCCCCAGCAGTGTTGATCAAACATTACCACCATTTATCTTAAGAAGAATACATGTTACAAATATTAGATCTAGTTTCCTATTCTTAATTAATTTAGCTAACCTATTCATGCTATAAAAATGAATTTCTTACCTGTGAGATTCATCTGTATATATATATATATATATATATATATATATATATATATATATATATATATATATATATATATATATATAAATAAATCCAAGCGTCTGTAAATCATATTAATTGGACTGTTGTTTTTCGTCGATTCGTACGTTGAGTTATTTGGAAAATTATGTGTGAGTTTGTCAACATCATCATCAACATTATCATATACTGCATATGTGTGAGTCTAATGTATGCATTCATATATGTGTGTTATATGTATCTATGTGTATATATGTATGTATGCGTGCATGTATATATATATGTACGCATACTAATGACCGTCTTCAGTGTCCTGTCTGTTTGAGCGTGTGAATTTTGCCGGCAGGACTAAAGTCATTTTCAGCTCATGGACTTTCAGTGCCTGAAGGAGTGGCACTCGTCTGACAAGACGTTGTAATCATATATATATATATATATATATACTAACATGAGTACTCGGCGTTGCCCGGGTCGACATAAAGTTCCGTTTTGAACACACCTACTATACTAAGGATATTAATCAGTTTCATCGTGGGTAACGTCGACCACCCCCCTACACACACAACAATTTCAAAAATAAAAGAACAGATAAAAACATGCAAATGTAATCGCCCCAAAAAAGAAGTACGTGATACCCTCTCCACCAGGTGAGATTCTAACAATAGTAAAAATCATTTATTTATAGGCGTCCGAAATGGCTACCCTTAAAAATATGCGGTAATATATCGGAGCACACTTACACATTTCCTTTGCCCTATCTCCTCCCTCTTTGCCCTCGACTGAAGTAAAAGATTCCCAAGGAAATATCCTTATCTCGAGAATTTCTTCCACCGGCAATGAACAGCCGTAAAAAAATAAATAAATAAAATAAAAATATAAAGTTTTCTTGAAAAAAAAAAAAAACTAAATTTTTTTCCTCATTTTTTCTTTCATCGGTAAATGTTACCTTACGCTACAACAGACCGCCAACCACTAATTTGTTTTTTTAGAGGTATTCGAGGTCGCTGACAACCAATCTGATACGCCGCAAATTTACTGTTTGCATGGTATGAACCCCGAGACCTTGGGACTATTTTGTGCTATTTCACCGCCTTAAGTAGTGTTTTTATTACATGATACGTTCGCCTGCGAACAGGCGTAGTGGTGTGTCTTATCACATCGCGTAGGAATCTTGGCATGCCGGAATCTTTAAGCGATCATTTCAAATAAAGCTTTAAAAAATGTGGTTTATTTATTTATTTATTTATTTATGGTCTTATGTAGTTTTAATGCTTTTTAATTGATCTAAAAAAAAAATTTCACGAAGTGTACAAAAACATAAACACCAAACATATGTTTATGTTTTTCGTTCTTTTGGGGGGTGGGGCTATTCAATTATAGGACTTGTGTAGTTTAACAGGTGCTTCAACAGTTTAATTAGCCGTTTTTCAAAAGCAATGCTCTGAGATTTACTATTTCACAAAAAATTATGTTTACATTGGGGAGGGGGCGAGGCGCAGTTGTGGTGCTGGGGCGCGCACGCCCTAGCACCACCACGATTAAGAGGTCACCTCATTTGTTTATTATATTAAGGAAAATCGATTGTACTAAATAGTTGTATGTTAGTTTAAGTTTCTAGCGAGAGAGTTGTTTTAAGTGTTATATTTAAGATTGTTATTTCATCAACTCTAAATAACAATTATATTGATAATATATTTAATTGAATTTATTTAGAATTATTACTTCCGACATCGATTTTTTTATGAAACGAGTAGAGTTATTTCCCCTGGTGAGATTTTTTTATACGTTTTGAAGTTGGAAAGATAAAAAAAAACTCTTCTCAAATAAATAAATTGGGTAATCGCAAGACGTTTCTAGCATGAAAAAATAATTTCGTGTAGACAGAAAGATGTTTTGCTTAATTTTTAAATATTCGATACACTTGCATAATTTGACCTGGCTTCTCGGGAATTTCCGTCAAGCCTGGATCGGGCGAGACCAGCAATCATCAGTTTAAGCCGAGTGTTGTAATAGACACTTTAAAACAAACAAACCGGAAAAAATACAAACCCCACCGTTTAAAAGACTCAAAATATTTTTATTTTATATAATTTGTTTGTTTGTTTGTTTTTTTGTTTTTGCCAAATATTTATCAACAAAAAGTTGGGTTTTTTTTCCTTCAAGAAAAGATGAAAGTTTTACTTTTTTTCACCTTAAATTCTTAGTTGTGAGTATAAGTTTTTTTTTTGTGTGTGTGTGTGTGTTTTTTTTTTTTTTGAGAGCGGTGGGGTCACAGAAATTTTATATATATATATATATATATATATATATATATATATATATATATATATATACTAGCAAAAGTACCCGTCGTTGACTGGGTGCAAAAACAGCCTACAGAAAATGGACTCTGATTTATGGAAGCATAATAGGTTATGAAAAGGAAGGGTTGTAAATTTGGGTTGAATTTGGAGGTATCAAAACCAATGCAAAATATGATGAAAGTAAAAATAAAATAGATAAACCCCATAATTTATTATACCATACCTGTTCATACTGAAACACTTATCACAATATTCGGTGGATCTATATTAAAAACCTTGTTAAACTTTGTGACATATTTCACTTCTATGGAGGTCAGGTGCGAACGAACATCCCATAATTTTATGATACGATATTTCTTCAAATTGAAACATAATTATCAAAGTATACTTACGTAGATAGATATGAAAAGTCTTTATTAATGTTTGTGCCTATTTCCATTCTATGGAGGCCAAGGGCAAACGCAGACCCCACAATGTTATTATACCATCCTTATTTAAGTTAAAACATACTTATCAAAGTATGCTTATGTATATCTATATCAAAAACACTTGTAAACTTTTTTTTTAATTTTAAAAGTTTTTATTTCCAAACTTTGTGGACCAGGCGCGAACGCAGACCCACAATTTTAATGAACCACCGTTCTGCCAGATCAAACATACCCATTCCTGTGTCTCGATACATCTATCATTATATGTAACCAGTTTTTTTTTTAAATAGTCAATCATATAAGAGCCTATTCGTGACCAGACACACACACACACACATTCGACTTTATATTATATACATATATATATATATATATATATATATATATATATATATATATATATATATATATATATATATAATTTAAAGGAGATTAGACTAATAGTCTAAAGAGCTAAGTGTATTTTAATGTAACCGTGAAATTACTAGTTTAATTAAAATACAGGAAATGCTCATTGTAATTTAGATATATAATAAGCTCAATAGTTAAATGTCCTAGAGCTAATTAAATATTAAGTAATGTGATTTATAATTTAAAAATTTTAAAAAAAAATTTTTAATTTAAAAATCAAATTTTAATTAAATTAAAAATCAGTTTCATAAGAAGGAACAACAACAAAGTCAATTATCTGTACGATCGTTTCGGAAATCCGTGCTTTTTATTTGTGGTATACATGAAGTTATGTAGAACAATTGTATATAGTTTTTTTTGGTAAGCACGGTCTCCTCATCAGCAAATTTAGGAGGATTTTTATTGAATTTAAAAGACACCATAAATAAACCTAGCATTAAAAGTAAGGCAGATGAATCTGAAAAAATTGAAATAAAAGGTTTGGATTTAAAATTTATAAGAAAATTAATATAGGTTAGAGATAGAAATGAGTAGAAAAAATATATATTTTTGAATTTACATAATAAATTTGATTTAAAAATATATAGAGATAGTTACCTTTTAGTTTTTCTTTTTTTGAAATCAGGAACTGTGTTTAAAGTAGTTATTTAGATGTTTGCTATAGCTTTTTATTTTATTGAATGATGAATTTTAAAAGGGCGACGCTCGTGCAGTAAATTGTTTCCGTTAGCGTATTTTGATTTAAAGACGCTACAGTTAATATATATAGAGAGAATATTTATTTTGCAAGTTTTTAAGGGGAGATAATTGTCATGTGTTATTGACTTAATTTATTATTTATTTTACGGGTCTATATATATTTAAAGAAAATACGTAAGATTATGTTTACGAAAAGCGTAAATTGTTATCTTACGCTACAACAGAACACTGATCACTCTAATTTGTTTTCTAGGGGTAGTCGAGGTCGCTGACAACGAAGTTGATACTCAAACCCGCAGTAAATTTACAGTTTGCACCAGCCCAAATGTGACAACAGTGTTCAATACATGGGCAAATAGGCGAGATAGTTTTTTTTTTTACATAAACGTCACCACTTATCAAGGCCGATAGGCCACCCAAGGATAAGGGTTAAAGAGTGTAGAGTAGTCAAAAGGACAATATAGTAATCAATAGTAATGGAAGTTCGGTAAATTTCTTAACTTAAGTGGAACGGCTCATCAGAAACTTGTTCACGTTGGACTTGAAGACAACCATATTATAGAAAGCTGGAAAGCAGGAAAACGGAAGACAATTCCACAGGGTGCATTTCTAAGAAAGAAGCTTTGATCATGGAATCTATGTTTAGGTTTAGGTACAGATAAAGAGTGGGGAAAATTATTGATAATGTTTTCAGCTAGTCTAGTGTTTCTTGTGAAAGTTTGGCGTGGGGGGACCATAGACTGAAGCTCAGTTGATAGTTTCAGACGTAAGTAATTTCTAGCACGATAGAGACAGCCCACCTTCTCTGAAGCAGACTTCGCAATGCTCTCGATGTATCTATACCACCTCATATTCCCTGTGAACGTTAAGCCGAAGAGTTTGAAAGAAGTACTTTCTGGTAATGTATCATTAGTCATAGCTATTTGTGGTTGAGAAGATTTCTTGCAATGATTAAAGGTAAAAAGATTAGTCTTAGCAGTATTGAATGTGACCATCAATTTTTGTCTCCATTCCACAACAGATTAAAGGCCTTACTCTAATGTTTCTGCCATTGTCTTAGATATATGTCCATTCGTTCTCCTCTCGTGCCTGTTATAGAGCGTGGTGTCATCAGCATATATGCCCATCTCAGAGACAATTTTATCAGGGAAGTCATTTATGAATATTAGGAATAATAAAGGTCCAAGGATCGACCCCTGAGGTACACCCGCATTTATATCATATTGTTTAGCTATACAACCGGCGAGGACAACCTGGATTCTTATTTAAGAAGGATTTAATTATGTTAAGTATTCTTCCAGTGATATTGTATGATCTGGCTTTCCTGATAAGACCACCGTGCCATACCAAAAGCCTTAGATATATCTAGGGTACTGCCCTACTATCCCCTGCTTTGTCCATTGTATGGTATATACTTTAGAAAATAACTATTAGGATATTTGCTGTAGAACAGACTAAATCCATATCGTTGGTCGGTCAGAAGTTAAGCAACTGTAAGGTGATGGCCAAAGCTTGATTAATTATGGACTTAAATATTTTGGCGAAAAGTAGAAGGAGGATTATGGGACGATCATTTAATGGGTTAGTTCTTTCCTCAGAATTCTTGTAAACTGGTACCACAGAAGCAGTTTTCCAGCAGTCAGGAAAACAAGATTCATTAAGGCATTTGTGGTAAAGTTTGGAGAGGACTGGAGCAACCTCAACGGAGCATTCTCTCAATAGTACAGCCAGGATGAGATCGTGTTTTTAGACTTGAAAAACAATGAATACCTGCTGTAAGAGTGACTGGGCTAGGGATCTATAGCAAAGCAAATGTTGTACAATTTCTAACCGCACTTCTCCCGAATGCTTAATCGGCATTAGTAAAGCAGTAAGAAGTCTAGGATGACAAGAAACAATTCAAGCATAAGCTATCACACTACAACTACTACCACTACCACTACCACTACCACCATTACTACTACTACTACTACTTGCTGTATTCACCTTTCTCAAATAAAGAAAATAAGTGCCCTGAGTGTTAAGTTATTTCACAAGTAAATGCTGCGAGGATTGATTTCGAATTCCAACTTAACGGAATTGTGTCAAGGGTTTGCGGGGAGGGGGTCATAACAACAACAACAAAGGCATCAACCCACTGCTGGTGGGTGGTAATGAGGGGTATTTGGTATTAGAATGCTATTCATGTTCCGGTGGTAACGGTCCAGGGGTTTAGAGGGACGGTTGATGTACAATGAGAAAAGAGATGTTGTTTATTTTTTTTTTTTTAAAGAAGAAAAATGTATAATGAAATGATTGTATAGCCGGTCAAATGCAAGGGAGGGGGTGCAGCGAGTACTTGTTGGGCGGATAAAATGTGCGCGGAAAGTAGTGCTGTATGTGTGTAGAGGGGTGGGGCGCGATGATAAAAATAGATTCTTCCCAAGAAGGTTGTTGTCAAATTAAGAGACAGTGGCGTTGGAGGAATTGATGTGTGGGTCAGTCTGTCAAGGCGAAACGGGGGGGGAGGGTGCAGCGGATGAGGAAGGGAAAGCCCAAAGACTCAACTAGCATGAGGGTTTGGTAAGGATCGCCAGAATAGGAAGGAATGCTAAATGCAAAAATAAGAGAGAATGGCGTTTATGTGAGGATGGTGGGGGTGGGTAATGAGAAAGAATGAAAAGAGGAGAAAATAACAAACAATCTGGAATCTGATCGGGTAGATCTGTCTTGCGGCATATCAACCTTTTTGGAGTTAGTTAATGTCGAACAAAAAAAAACGTATTGTAAAGGATTCGTTGTTAAAAGTTATTCCCGAAGAAGATGATACTTGATCTCGCTGGAGGGGGGGGGGTTCTCCGCGTCATTAGGGCGGAAACTACCTTAATAAATCCGGTAGGATTTGAATTTGGAATAGTCGACTGATAAGACCGCTGCGGTATACATCGGACCAATCGCGAAGAAAAAGAAAAAGAAGATGATGAGGAAGAGGAAAGAGTGAAGATCTGGCGAAAATAGAGAAAAAGAAGGAAAAGAGAAAATGAAAAAATAAAAGATTCTCCTTTACACTCTACTTGCTGTTGTACTTTTCCTTCTTTTCTTATTCTTTTTTT
The DNA here is from genome assembly GCF_053919585.1 of Euprymna scolopes. Taxonomy (NCBI): domain Eukaryota; kingdom Metazoa; phylum Mollusca; class Cephalopoda; order Sepiida; family Sepiolidae; genus Euprymna; species Euprymna scolopes. The sequence goes on from NC_136488.1 coordinate 31,998,102, forward strand.
ACTACTACTACTACTACTACTACTACTACTACTACTACTCATAATGATAAGTATCATGAATACTTTTCTTTCTCTTTCCCATGTGTCTTTAACTTTAAACATACACACACCTGATTTAAAAACGATAGCCTTCATCAACATTTTTTTATATTTATGTCCACGTTTCTTTTACCCACCCTCCTCCACCTCTTCTTTTTTTCTTCATCCTCGCCCTGTTCTCCTTCTGGCGCATCCTTCTTCGTTCTCCATTTCTTCATCTTCTTCTGTTTTCAATTCATTCTATTTGCCTCAACCTTATAAAGCACTCCATCCTTTTCATCGCCCTGCATAAAGATTATCTCCCTTTCCATTCGTTCCCCCAAACCTGCCCTTCAGCTCGGAACCCAATCACCGACCGCCTTCACCCTTTTCTGGCGAGATATTCCAGCAACATTCTCGATTTCTAGATCAAAACTCCTACGCCGCCGTCAAACAGTCAAATGCCCTCCCCACACAACGCACATACATATACACACACGAACACACACCGGCATACCGATACAGATACACATTTAAATTGCTATATGCATTCATGCAAGAATATTAATATTTTACTTTTGTACACATGCATATACTTATACATACGCACAGTTATTTTAATACAAACAGGATGATAGGAATAACTTCATCTTTCCTCACCTTATATATATATATATATATATATATATATATATATATATATATATATATATAGCCAGTAGAGTTTAGTTTCCTAGAAGTACATCCAATGAAACAACATGTGTCTACCAAAGAGTGCTCAATGAGTGAACAGAGCAAGTATATTAAATTTATTTATACAAACATTAATGGCTACATATGTGCATACATGTTTCTGTAATCACCCGCGTTGGGGGATTACGTCTTCAGGCCAAGAATTACCGCCGAGAACTGATATTTCAAACAAAAGCATTTTCTTATTTCGTTTACAAAGTTAGAATGTTACCTGGGTGGCAGTTATAAGCGGAGGGGGGAGGACAAGTGAGATCTTTGAAGATAATAAACATCTTTCTTATTTACCTTTCTTTTTATCTATCCCATCTTTTGTTTTTTATGGCATAAGGTACTTGAGAATTTGGTATATATATATATATATATATATATATATATATATATATATATATATATATACACGCACAGATGAGAATAATGGAAATAGTATTTCGATGAAATAGAGAAACGAAAAGGAACAAACATAGTTATGTTCATCAACGTTTCGTCTTTATTTCATCTAGAGTAAGTCTCGAAATAAAGACGAAACGATGATGAACACATAACTCGGTTTGTTCTTTCTTATTTCTCTCTCCCCTCTCTCTGTCTCTCTCTCTCTCTCTCTCTCTCTCTCTCTCTCTCTCTCTCTGAATACAATCAACTGAATGCTTATAATATAATAAAAGTATGAATGAATACATACATGTACGCAGAGGTACGCAAACAGTGGTCTTAAATACACGTGCTTAATTGTATGTGTATATATATATATATATATATATATATATATATATATATATATATATATATATATATATATATATAGAGAGAGAGAGAGAGAGAGAGAGAGAGAGGGGAGATATACATGTATGTGCGCAAATAGTGAGAGGTAGGCGAATTTATGGCACGAATAGTTTTAGAGAGATGATATTTGCCCTAAATCTTCAAGGATGTTCTGGAATTCCAGCGAGATTCTGCATATATGCATGCCGGGGACAAGAAAGGGTGAACATTAAGTATGAGACTCTATAGAGAGAGGGGAAAACACAAGAGAGAGAGAGAAAGTGAGAACGGATGAGTGTGTAGGGTGGTCTGGTGGGGAAAGAAGAAGTTGACCTACATTCTATGCCTCCCCCGCTTCCTTTCCCCACCCCTTCTTGCCCCATTCCCCCCACAACCAATGCGTGCGCGGCCTCTCTTTGCATTTGGCAGCCATGTTCGATCGTTTTATGTATGCAACTGGGTCGACTGTAGATAAGAAAAAGAGAAAGAAGGAAAGGAAGAAATTCCATGTGTCACGCGCAGGTCACATGTTAGAGTTTATTATTTGCATAGTTCTACCTCTTCCCCACAACACACACTCCATCCTTACCTCCTACTCCACTCTCGCCTTGTTTTCAGAAGAAAAATAACAAACACCCGCATGCACGCGCGCGCAAAACACGCTCTCGTCAGCGTAACTAACACACGCGCACAGGAACGACGCGCGCTAAAAACGTCGACGAGAAGACACAACATGCACTTAATTCCCTTTCGCCTTCATTTCTCAATGCCGATACAAAAGCACATGGTCTCTTGTACGGCAGTGGTCGCTGAGTTATTTGTCAGCAAGATTACTCGGTTCTGCCCGTGTTCAACAAGCACATAATTAATCATTTTTTAGCATTTAAAACATTTTAATCTTACAGGTCCGTCATACCAGGCTTTCCCTGGGACTCTGTGAGTGAGGCTGAGGGACTCTGTAAGCCCTTTCTTAAAAAGGATCAAATACTTTATATGAAAAAATTAAATGGCTACAGACATTTAAATGTTGATATTTTTACTGCAAAGAGATATGATACATAACTACAGGTGTAAAGTTTCAGGATGGTTCATGAAAAAAGAGAATATAAAAATAAATCAATAAAAAATGTATCAATTTTTGATTAATCAAAAACAAAAAAAAATGGTTGTAAACAAAAAATATAGTAAAATCACTGACAGGAACAACTAATGAACAAGTATAATTTGAAATTAATGTTTTTCATTACTATTTTAGAAATCATTATGTTAGTGCTCCGTGAAAAACCTTTTCCCAGCTCAGAGGCTCCATGGTGTTCTAAAGTTCTGAAAACCCTGCTTAAAACAAAAGACGAGTCAAACGGACAACATTTGATATTGCGATTGCTGTAATCTACTTTAAAACTATTATAAATCACGATAAAGAAAATGACTAAAGAAAATTGTTGCAATTATTTCTAGAGCGTTACAATTTATTTCAGAAAGAAACTGAAAAAATAGTATGTGTTTCCTGAGCGTCACACTGTCTTTAATAAAATATCAGAAATTGATACATTTAATTTCTGAACAATACAACGCGTTTAAAAAATCCACGGAAAAAATTTTATGTATTTCTTGAGTGTTACAGTTTTTTGTTTGTTCTTTTTCGAAAAAAAAAGTAAGCAGAAAAGGTTACATTTACTTCATATGTTCGCGAAATAATCTGAAAAAGTTCATCTTTATTGAGCTTTTAGACCAAAACCAAAGGTTACATATATTTGCTGAGCGTTACAGTTCCTTTAATAAAGACAGGAGAAATTGTTACATTTATTTCCTGTGCGTTATAATTTTTACAGAAACAACTTGAAAATGTCGTATACGTTTCTGACCATTGCCGTTCTCTTAGTAAAAAAAAACAGAAACTGTTTAATTTATTTCATGAGGGATTCAGAAATAATTTAACGAGGGATTCAGAAGTAATAAATTCTGAAAGGGTCTTATATATTTTCAGATGGTTGCAGTTATTTTATGGAAAAACTAAACAGAAATTATTAAATTTATTTCCTGAATTTGTAATTGATTTCTGTAAATATACTGAAAGGAAACCAATGCATTTATTTCTTGTTACATTTCTTTTAAGAGAAAAACAAACAAAAATTGCCAGAATTATTATAAACTGGTCACACAAAAGCAGTTTTCCAACAGTCCAAAAACAAAATTCGTTTAGGCATTTGTTAAAAACTTTGGAGAGAATTGTATCAACCTCAGCGGAGCATTTTTTTTTAAATAGTACAACCGGGATAAGATCAGGTCAACGTGCGTTTGAAGTGTCTAAATGTTGTATGATATCATTCACTTTAGAAGGGTTATTTTCAAATCATCCTGTGTGGTTTACAAGGTCCACAAAGGGAAATCAGAGGGAGTGGTCTATTGGGTCCAAAGTAGAGTTCAGGCAAACCGACTGGCAAGCATGTTAGATTTCTCGGTTGCCGTACAAATAACAACATGATTGTTGGATAGTGGGGGAATCATCGATTGCCTATTATTTACTACAGTTGAAGATTTTCCAGAAACCATGAGTTTCTAATTTCTGCACTTTTTAGCGGGTTTGGTGTAATATCTCTTAACTGTCCCAATTTCTTACCATTACTCCTAGCTTCCATAAAATTTTGTCTGTTAGTACTCGACTTATGTCGGATATATCTGCGGTATGAATGCTGCTTTTGAGCATTGGTAGCTGCGCAAGTAGACGTAAACCCTTAGGGAGAGTGCGGTTTGATATAGAAATTTCGTGTAGAAATATTTGCTTCAATTGCCACTTTGAACCATTCAGTGGTCTCATTTGCGAACTGTTCTGCAAGAAGAGAAAGTATCTTTTCCATGTGGTATCTCTGATGAGAACCCTGATGGCTTTCCAATCAGCCTTCTTATAGTACGTTGTCGTTTTGAGCAATGGCTCTTCAGCTTTTGGTCAAGAATTTAAAGTGATTTCTTCCATTATCACAGCGTGAGCAGCATTCCTGATTGGGCTATGGACATTCGTTACACAATCATTGGGAAGCATGGTAAGAAATAGACCTAGAAGTGAGGCATGTTGGTCTTGCTGATCTAGGGAACGTGTCAGAAATGTAACCGTTTATGATAGAGAATGAGATATAGAGAAGCTATGTGTTATGCTATCAGCTGTGACTGTGTGAAATAGAAAAACCAAGCCAATTAATATGGTGGACAATTAAGTCACTGAATACATGTAATTGCGTGCTAGAATCAAGGGACAATGCTGTATCCATGCTGTCAGACTTGGTTGATTAGTATACAGTTCAGAGTCGATGGAGAGCGGTAGAGAAGATATAAGAAGCTAACAGTTGCAGGTTAAGTCTAAAGCACATAAAGGCCCGGCCGTCTGATTCTAGTTTTGATTCACTATGGAGGGTTCTTCGAATGTAATCTCTAAGTCCGTGAATATATTTTTCCTTACGGCAAAGTGAAAGATAAACAGGCATGTATAACTGGTTAGAGGGGATAGAGGAATGTAGGTTAGTTTCACTTAGCGCTAAGATATCTGTGGAATTGTTACAACCTCATCTAAATTTGTTCTAAGCTTGAGGATATTCGTGAATACAAACTTCAAGGGAGGATGAAAAGTGGTTTCGTTTGCGTTTACGCCTGGTTTTATCATGATTTTTTATTGAATTGCCATTTATTTCCTTTAAAAGTTTCAGTTTAAGGGTGAGAGATGCTAAACGAAGTGGCTGTGTAGAATACCAAACAGGCAGCACAAGTAGACCATCAGCCGACTCTTCATCTACAGGATTGTGGCCTCGGGAAAGACAACCGAGATGGGTGCAGAGACTCTTTTGCCTGCGAAACATGGCACAACAACCATCCCGATATTATACAACTGATAGTGGAGCAGAAGATCTAAGTATTAACAAAGACTTAGGGATCCTGTACTGTCAGTCGGAATACAGCAGCCAGACAAACTGTCAAACTGGTATCTTCAATCCTTCAGACAAAAATCAACCCAAACCAATTGCATTGGCATATATTGCACTCAAGCACCCTCAATATGCCCAGTTTTGGAGGATGGGAATATATGGGAGTGGGAAACGGCGTCCATTGCTCTAGTCAGGAAACAAAATAATCCATTAGATATTTCTGTCAAGTCCCTGTGATCTTCCCTCTGCACCTGGCTAATTGGCAAAGAAGGAGTATGAAAGCTGAGCAATAGGCAGAGCCTATCTACTCTCTAAGCAGTTTAGCTTTACAAACCGGTAATTTGTTCGAGTCACCATCTCTGTAGAGGTCTCTCTCGCTGTTATTTAGTATTTTTGCATGAGGTCAGTAGCACAGGTTTAGCGTTAGAGTTTTTCTTCTCCTAGACGATTGAGCTGAGAAAATTTATGGGTTCATCAGCATCGAGGGGATAAGCCCCACATCTCGGTCCTACACCAGGTATTTCTGCTTCCCCGCATGAGTAGTTATGAGTAATTAATTTAGTAGCAAAGGTTATATATCTACTGAATAGTTACACTCCTCAAAATAATTATGAAGTATATTACTATGCTTTCCATTTCATTTTCACTGGAAAAGATGGGGTAAGTAAAAAAGCACGCGGTTGAAGCATCTAAATTTCCAACTGGTTGATTTAAGAGAGGAGTTAATATATGATAAACAATTGTTCGTATATTAGTTTAGGAATAAGATAAAATGTTACACAATGATTCAAATTGATATTAGGAATTAAAATAACATTTGATGATCAAACTCTGGATATTAAAGACGATAAGAGGAATAATAAAAGTTGTCTATTCAACATAAATTAAAGTAAATATGTATCTATAATTAAAGGTACATTTCATTACAGGTATAACAGGAAATAAAGTATAAGCTATGGAGAATTCTGTATGTATAATCTATATCATAAAAGCGAAAATGTTTGTGTGTGTGCGTGTGTGTGTGCATGTGTGTGTGTGTGTGTGTGTGTGCATGTTTGTGTATGTCCGCCAAAGGCTTTTTTCGCCTGGCTTCTCGGTCAGCTCACTCCTTCTGAAAACTTTTTATATAATGTCTAAATCATAATATCTACGAGTTATTTTCGAGATTTTTTTGTTGGTTGCCGTGTTTTTGTTACGCTGTTCAGTATAAAAAAAAGCGAAAACTGGCTTGCAGCTGCATCATGTTTCAAGGTCAAACATCACGCGACTTAACTTTTTCGGACCTGTCGATTTCACTTTATAAACATTAACTTAAGGCACTTATCACTTCCTCTCCCCTCGTTGCGGAGATGGTTAGGTGTCAGGGGCTTTTTTCCATTTCGTTTCTACCTTTGCGTCAAGGCTTCGGGGTCCAACCATAGTTTCCTCCTAAAACTTTTTCTTTTACACCTCCAAACACCCGGCTAAATTTTTTTAAGCAGGGTTGTTTTGATCTACCCCCCAATACACACACCTCTAAACACCCGGGAAACGCCGGGTACCCCCAAATAGTTAGATATAAATAAATAGAAACACGAACATATATAAACTGTAGATATTAAACATATTACTTCAATAAAGTTCTTCTGCCTTCTATCACGTAAAGATAAATTAACCTGTAGTTAGAATTCGCAATGTATAACCATGGTTATAGACTAAATTTTTGTCTTAATTTGAATTAAAAGAAATGGTTTGAACTAAGGTTAAAATACAGTATTAATATGTGTTAAGATTCAACAAATGGTGTTTAGGTAATATTAAGGGTTTTAAACGAATTAAGATAATGTCTAAAGCGAAGCACATCTATGCAGTTACTTGGAGTCAGAATAATTTTCTATTTGCAAACTAGCAAAGATTTGTCCCGATTAAGTGGTGACGGAATTCAATCGCAGGCATTTAGACAAAAAAGAAAAATGAATAAAATCAATAAACGAAGAAATAAGACGTGATCTTTAAGGCTTGTTTTTTCTTTAGAGCGCATTTTGTCAAAAGGAAAATACGAAAACGGCAGAATTTACTAAAAGGTTTATAACATATTTAAAACGGTTTGCCTGAATTAAATGTATCGCAACATGTTTCGCAAATTTCAATCAATTTACCAAGAATTCGGAAAGCATTTTTCAAATAATTATCTAATATGTTTCTATGAGATAGCACATTTTTTTCCTCCAAAGTTTTTAGTTTCTTCCCCAGAACCGCTAGACTTTTGAATTCCATTCCGGGTCCCTGCTTCCCGAACTGTACTGACGTGCAGATGTTCAAGTGTAACGTGAACAGACACCTTGCTGCCCAAATCCCTACATAGTACACCAGTAGATGTTGAACCTGATAGTAGCCCCTACACCAAAGTTGCAATGTGCCTTGTTTGGGGTAAAAATGTAATAAAAAAAAAATCGGGGAAGTTTGATGGAGTATTAAATTTGCTGTACATTTAATTGAAATGTATGTTATTCATGTCGAATCTTTTTTTAATAATTTCAACTAGTTAAAAGGGAAATACTAATATTTCACTAATATTATACATTTCTTTCATTTATATTTTATAATGATCAAAATATTACACCTGATACTTGTAAAGGAAACAAAATGTATTAATAAAAAATGTATTTCATGAGCAATACTAACTTAAAGTCCCCTCCTCGACGCTTGGATAAATGCCGTAATGCTTATTTTTAATCTAATTTATTTTTTAAACGACCTCACATTATTTTTTCTAGTGGATTTTACTGCTAATGAGGTTGGGAATTAACGTATTATGCGAGGATATGTGAAGCAAACATTTGTTTTGTAAATGGATATTCCATGGGCCCCTTGCTTGTTAATTAATCTAAAAAGCTAAAATACCATTAATAAATATTAAGAACATTTGTTAAAACACGTTCATATATTATGTAAAATTGTAACAGGGTAGCTGTATGCAAATCTCCAAGCTGTTTGCAAGATGGCGTCACATCAAGGAAAAAGGAAAACGATTTTAAAAACGCGTGCGCAGACTGGCGATCGCGTTACAGAGAGTGCATCACGTTAAAAAGGTGGAAATAAATGTTTGTTTTTCCAACAGAAAAAATGAGTTGAATTATTATTGTGCTCTGTTCTTTGCGAGGTACTCTGTATACAATGCGTGTTTACGTTGCAAAATGTGTGATGTGTTTAATCCTACATTGAAGAGAAAATACATGTTGTGCATTGGTGTATGTTTAAACACCCGAACGATACTTTGCAGTGTGAATTGATAAGGAAGTTTGCTAAATTGATCCATTGCTCATACTAATTTGGTCATGTAACAAACATAAAAACACAACCTTTCAAAGTTTCCTATTTTATACGATAAATTGCTTTCTTTTATATTCGTCTTACAACGTCGTTGCCAATTATCCTTTTGATGAGGAAACCTGCTAGGAATAAATGCCGGTGGTCCTGACCACTTCATCATTTAGCGACTGTAGTTTTTCAATTAAAAAGTATACTTAAGAACAGGATGACGGATTTCAAACTCCAAAGGACAATGTAACTTATATAGTTTTCTGTTTATACTGTGAATTGATTCAATTAAATTAATTTTTTTAACTACGTCGTTGCTTATTATCATTTCAGTGTTTATAAATAGTATTTCATATAAATTTTGTATTTAGATAGTTCTAAAAGTCCTTATTAGTATTCAAATACATCGTAAAGTTTTTTATCATGAACCACTAAAACTATATTTAAGTTAGTACTTAATGTATATGTTCTCCCAGCATTCTTAACTGAATTTCCTCTTGCTGCACAGTCAAGGGATATATATTGTTTTTCTTGCGAAATAGATCTGTTTCTGACCACAGTTCCTGATACGAACGCCTACAGCCCACTTGGGAATGCTGATTATGTAGTGATAATAGTTAAAATCACCCTAAACTCTAGAGCCAAAATGGAAGAGCCATTGCTCAAAACAACGAGATATTATAAAAAGGCCGACTGGGAAGCCATCAGGGATCTCATTAGAGACGCCCCATGGCGAAATATCTTTTCACTTCCTGCTGAACAGTGCGCAAATGAGACCACTGAATGATTCAAAACAGCAATTGAGGCACATGTCCCACACGAAAATTTTATAGAAAGCCCCACTCTCCCCAATGGTTTACTTCCACATGTGCAGCTGGCTACTATAGGGGGCCTAAGATGCAACATTTCATCGATGGGACAGAGGCTGAAGCTTAGATAACAGTTCAGGACCTATCAGGTTGGCGACTCTCTTTTGAATCCTGCCCAGGAGTAAGAGACAAGTAGCAGATGCACCAACCTAAATGTGACAACAGTACTCCATATATGGGCGAATGGTGGCCTTATAAAGATATAGAAAGAAAAGCGCAAAAAAAATTTGCGAAATTAAAAGTAAGATCGGTACGAACGACAGAAATGTTTCAGACGTATTCGCGGGATAAGACAAGTGTAACAAAGTGCATCTGAATGCGTGGGAAAATATCAGCAACAGCGAAGAATGGCCGACTTGCGAATAGATTAGCAGCAGCAGTAGCCGAAAACCCCTCACATGCAAAGGAAGTGTGTGCGGTTAGCGCAGCCAAAAAAAAAGAGAAAAGGGACATCACGTACTCAAGAGAGAAGCAAAGTGCGCGTGAAAGAAAATGGGCGTGTAAAGTCGAATGCGATCAAATCGCTGGCTAAGCTTGGAGGAGAAAATTGCACATCGGGCAAGGTGGACGATGGTGAGAGACCTTTAATCTGGTGTCGAGACGGGGAGTACGAAAAACGGCAATAAAGGTTTTTGTTAAAAAAGAAAAAATGCCGACCCGGATTTTTATTGATTTATTTCCTTCGCTTGTTTGTTACTGCACGTTAGCTAAGGTTCTCTTACATATTGAAATTCAGGTAATTCCTAAAATCCTTCGTAAAAGCATTCTGTGGGACATCCATACGAGACACCCGAGAAAACACCGACCGCAAAACTTAATAAAAAGCTATATGTAATGGCCTAATGCAGATAAAGATATCACGGAAATTATTGACATTTTTACAATGGAGTCACCACATATCAAGGTCCGAGGATAAGGGTTATGTATGTAAGATGGAAGTTAAGTAATCATTTTTTTCAGCGATCCTGGCAACATTTGATTTATGTGTTTTATTTTAGATCGACCTTGAAGGTCAGTGCTAGAAGCTTGTCAAGACACGGTACTTCCCCAAGACGAGAGCCATTCATTCCAATTGGGGGCAGATAGGAATCAGAGCGATTATGGTAAAAAGAGAGAAGTTTAGTTTTAGATGCATTAAAATTAACAAGCCACCTTTTTCCTCACTGTACTACGTGCTCACGATCAGAAGAAAGAGAATCAGAAACATCTTTGTCATTGCCGGCTTTCGAAGTGTTGCCAAAAATTGTGGTATCGTCTACATAAATGTCTAAAAATTATCTAAGAATGTGATTTGGGAGATCATTGATGATTATCAAAAAGAGAGTTGAGGGACGCCAGCGTTGATAATATGAGCTTCTGATTTCTGCCCATCAACGACTATTCTTAGAAGCCTATCAGAGAGAAAGAATTTGACTTTTGCAAATGTTGCGCCTAGTGTCGTGAAAAGAAAATATGCGTGTAAATTCTATCATATTCAAACCGTGGCCCAAAACTGACAAATCGTTATTAATAATCCACATAGACTTTGTGAGGTATCTTGAACACCATTACTATTTAATCGTAGTTTATAGCTATACTAAGTGGCCTAAAATACTAAGGTGTAAAGGAACTAGTGCAGGGACACTAATTATTATTTTTTTTTCATTCACTCGTTTTTCCTGTGGTAGACTACATTGAGAATGATAGTGGAACTCAGTTCACATCTGCAGAGCTTAAGAATTTTTGTTGTATTTTTAAAATTAAGCATATCACTACTCCTCAGTACACCATTAGATCGAACAAAAACCTAAGATAGTTATGGATACTCTTAAAAAGGCGCAAAAAATACACAAGGTACACTATCAGACGAGGTTTTATAACAATTTTTGCAAGCGTATAGAATTACGTTGAATTCAAACACTCCAACGGCATTTTCACCTGGTGAAACCATGTTCGACAGAGGATGAGATCGGTTTTTGAAAAACTCCTTCAACAATTAAAATTGGCTAAGACCGAGTACGTACCCCCCAGAAATGTTTTCATCCTGCAGAGAAATTTGTATTTAAACTTTTTAAAATAATATTTCGTTTTGAGAATTGGGTACGATCAGCGAGAAAATTCAGGAACATACTCACCACCTCCACCAAAACTAGTTAAAATACGTCGATCAGATGACACATTACTCGTAGAGGAAAGCTGATTGACGCAAATTTGAAACGTTCGATTTCGACTCAACCCAATCAACAAAGGAGCACTGACTGTCGAGCAGAAAGAGAAAAGTAAATGAATCACTAATCATCGACCGGAAAAAAAAAATATTAATAACTTTTTACGGTGCAAAAAAGCTTTGATAAGATGTTGTATGAATTTACGCATATACAGTATATGAACTCTTATAACGGTTTAAATGCATTGAAAAGTACTACACCAGAGAGTCACGCATAGCACGCCATATTTGCATTGAGTACTTCAACATTCGTTCTCCATGTATTCTGTCTTCTTGTAAATACAAATACCTATACTAAACTAGATCTGTGTCTGGGTCTTTTTTTGATTATCTTTCCGGACCACAACAAATAGTATAATATAATATGTATGAAATATTTTCGAAAAACTATTACGTATTGTTCATTGCTGTATTATACCTTAAATGGTTTAAACACCCGCGTTTCCTTGGGAACGTAGGTTAAACTCACGTGAGTTGATTCCCTCCTTGTTAACGCTGTTACGGGTTGCTTTTTGGCTTTTGATAGGCACGACGTTGACGATAATATTTTATTAGTCAACGGGATTATTTACCACGAAAACAGAAATCAGATTCACTTCGTATGCGTGGTTCAGATAGAAAAGGATATATATATATATATATATATATATATATATATATATATATATAGAGAGAGAGAGAGAGAGAGAGAGAGAGAGAGAGAGTAGGGGAGATAAAAGAAGACCGATGTATCGCTGGTCTTGCTATACAAATACATTGTATGCGACCACCCATCTTCACTGGACTCTTAAGGTACGGTCACATTTAACGCCCGCTTTCTTCAGTAAAAAGCTAAAAGAAACCGGCGTTCACCACGCTGAAAGTCCCTGTTCTTTCATAAACTTCTTTTTATGTCACTTCCACAGTTACAATGTCACTGAAACTCTCCCATCAAACACCCCATTGGTCTAGCTAACACTATCAGAAATTAAAACTTATAAAATTTAATAATCTCACGATTACTTGCTGGAACAAAAGGAAAAGTTAAAGTATACATTTGAAAGAAATGCTGAACGTATCAATTTAAAAAAAAATGCAATGTCGGTTCGTTCTGTAAAGTAGCTTTTACAAGCAGCAATGGTTGTCTCGTGGAATACAACAATAGCCAAATTGACACTTTGCTTATTGTAACCGACATGTAATGCCTTCAAAGTTAGTTTTGCTGCTTTTCGTAATGTAGCATCCAAAACCCTGTCCTTATCATATATTTTATGTATATCAGACCAAGATAAAACTCCTGACTGGGAACACAAATGAAGGTCCAAAATATTGAAATCGAAAGAAGGAAACACAAACTTGCTTTTGTTTAGTAAACTGTTTCGAATATTCTTCAACAAATGAACAATGTCAAAAAAGAAAAAAACAATTGTTTGGAGAATCTGGATAAGTAATAAAATATTTTTTATCTCCTTCAAATTTGTTTAATAAAATTTAATAAGCATTTACATTTGCAGAATGGTTGTCTGCAACTAGAGCCTTTATATTAAATCCTGCATTTAAAAGCTGTACAATGAATGCAATTATCTCCTGAGAGAGCCAGTCACCAGTAACAGGCACTTCAGGACAGACTTTAACTACAGTTGGCACTGTCTCCTTCAACCCTGAAATCATAAATATCATGATACCTTTACATAAGTTGGCAGTTTCATCAGCACCAACATACTCCCCACCATGAAACTGAATTCCCTTTTGAAGGTACATTTAATCCAACATCAAGATACAATCCTGAGAAAGTTTACCTTTTCCCAAGAGAGATTTTGCAGCAGTTATAGATTCTACATCACCTTTTTGTATTTTTCTAATGAAGAAAATGAAAGAAATGGTAATTGATCAACCAGTAGTTTATATGCTTGAGGAGAAGTATAGCGCAATAATAAAGAGAATCTGATTAGTTCAACAGAAAATGAAGGGCGACCCTTAGGTTTAAAATGTTGAAATTTGTATAGTTCTTTTAGAATGGAATTTGCAGGTTCTGCTACAATGTTTTGAATATAAGAGGGGAAATTTTCCAACATGGTATACCTTGTAAGTTTTGCATTGTGACCCTTCACAAACCAATGTGGTAATGGTATTGGATTTCCATAATACTAATGTTGAACGTGTAAATTCTTGTCAATCCGAATGCACTCTTTCAGTAATGGAAAATTTGTCTCAAAATCTATCCGGAAAATCCATACATATTTTTCATTTTTTTTAAACTGAAACCAGTGGGGCAACACTTTGTTTCTTCCAAATCTCCAAAACTCATAATAATATCTGCTGAAAGAAAATTTGGTAGTTCATCATCTTTGCAATCTCGATCCTTTGGGGCGTTTCTTATTGTGTTTGATGTAGGTAGAAGAGATGGCTTAATATTCACTAACGGTGAATGAATTGTTGGTATTGGATGTAGGGACCAATTTAACTTATTTCTTTTCTCTTTTAAAATAAATTTTTCCTCAAAATGTTTTATAAATAAAACTGAATTTTTGTTGCAATCCAATCAGCACGATTTACAAATTTTGTCCATTTTTCAAACAGGTCGGGTTTGCCATGTGGAAAATGAAAAGTTGATAGATTTTTGTGGTTTTTATAACCAGTTTTGCAGCTAAATGCAACGCATTTGTTCACCATTTTGTTAAGCAAATTATAACAAAACTTAAACAATATTTTAAAAAAGATAATATATATTTTTACAATATTTAAAATGGCTAGAAAAAATTCAACAAGTAGAGAACACAAAAATGGTTCTAAGCATAAAGATCGTTTACGTCTTTGAAAAAAATCAAGTGAGGTTACTCTATTGTACTTTGTTCTGTAAATTAACATGAATAAAACCGGCGAAAAACATTTTATAGGGATAAAACATGTATTTTAAGAATGAAATAATATAAAAATATTTAAATAAAAGTTTATTATTCATTATTTCAAGAGTTAATATAAACTACTTTTTAGTTACTTCCCTTTGAAATTTTCAACGTTGTATGCGGCTTGAGCTTACACAGTTTTCCATAAAAACAATGGGCTCTTAGAAACGTGGCCGCTCATGTAACATACGGGGCCGTATTAGTATAGTAGGCCATGCGCTGAATAATTTAGATCATTAACGGATAAGCCTCTTACATGCTAAATAGATTCAAACTGTTGGAAAATGGTAAATGGAACCATTACAATGAATTTGGAATCTAATTTCTCTTACTTATTTATTCGATGAGCAGAATTTAATTTTGTTAACATATATATTAGATTGTCACGGTCTAATTTCGTTAACATATATATTAGATGATGACGGTCAACTTTTTCTTTTTTTATTAATTTATTTGGTACTAGTGCACTTATTGATCCGTGCTGAAATAATAACGTTATTATTAAAAAAGGCCATTCTTAACATGGGGAGGGAAGGGTGTTTTGTACCTATTCTGTACTTTAACCGTACAATTGAATAAAAAACATACCATAAAACTTTAATTAAACTTGGAAATACGATTTAAAAAATAGCGCGGATCAGTAAGTGCATTAGCACCATTTATTTAATTAGAACGCGCTAATTTCTCTAACGTATAATATTATCACGGTCTAATTTTTTAACGTGCAGATAAGATTGGAACGGTTTAATCTATTTATTAGATTAGAAGGGTCTAATTTCATTAACGTATTTATTACATTGGCAGTCTGATTTCGTTAATATGTCTATAAAAATAAGCCGTATTAATTCTCTAAAATTTTTATTTGATTGACACGGTCTAATTTCTCTAACGTATTTATAAGATTAAAACGGTCTAATTTTTAAACGTATTCATTAGATTAGCCTGCTTTCGTAAAAAAAACAGGTCATTCTCACAAAATTTAAACATTTTACTCTATAGTGATTTGTTTCCCCATAACCCCCAGCAGCTGCAGGAATATACAATAATCAATTATTTCATTGCGGTTAGACTTAATAAATGGTTGCAACAAACACATTTGTAAATCCCAAATCGACTATATAAAAAACAGCATCTTCTAGACGAATAAAATCGATGAATCCAGATTTTGATCAGTTTATTGATTTCCATCTTATCTCTGATTCGATTAAAGACTTTATGCGTGTTTGCTTGTCATTGGGCCAATTTGCTTCTTGAAACATCGCCAACAATCACTGGTCGATGTGAATGTCGATATCCAACTTTGTTGCGCCAAACTTTCGTTGAATACAGTTTACACAATTAAGCGTGTAAAACAATATTATTTTTCCAGTGGAGCTTTGCATGGTATGTCTGCCTCTTAGTGCCATCTTCCACTGCACAATTAAGACGAACGTTTGCGTAATTGTATATTTTCGTACATGAATAAAGCTATGTTCCCCCGTCAGAAAACTTAGCGAGTAAATCACATGCTTTTAATTGTGAGAATGCGTTTATGAGGACAATTGTCAGTCTATATACGCAACGAATATTTGATTTACAGATTTTCAAATTGGTATATAGAGTATTCAGACACGTGAAAAAACGTTTTCATCCGGTTTCATCCGAGAAAATGTCTACTAAGGGGTCATAATTGAGAAATTGGTACGTTGAGTTGACCGGATTATTATCTGCTTGACAACTGTATAAGGAATACGTACGCGTGAATGGTTCCAATGACAGATTCATTATTTTAAGAATAAGCACGTTTAAGATAAATGTTTACAGTTCGTGCCAAGCTGGGCTAATGGTTATCGTACTTGACTCTGTGCTTTAAGTTTGGTTTCGATCTCAGCTCGAGTATTTTTCTTACTTATAAGTAGTAAGCTGCTTGGAAAAAATACATAAAACTCGCATGCATATGTCTATGCATAGATTTTTCTTTCGTTTTTTTACTTCATTTTTTAAGGAATTTCAAGCTACGTTTAATAACTACGGTATTTTTGTTTATAATAAATTAGAATTCTGTATTAATTAAAATTTAGTATTAAAACATATTTTACTAGCGGGCAACGCGGACCGTCCGGCTAGTATATATAGATGAACAAAAAAATTAACTAGTGGTGGATGAAAAATTACAATATATTATTGCATTATCATATGCTAAAACAGAGGGAATATAAAAGAGAGTATTCCTTATTCCATGAAGTTCCAGAAATTTACAATTTTCTCATGAGAGAAAGTAAATAGTCCAGTAGTGATTAAAAAAAGAATATTATAAAAATGAAACTTAAGCAAATTTGGTTTTGTAATATTGTGGCATGAAAAGTAAGAAAAATCTATAAATATGATTCAATGATGAATCCATTTTATAATTTGGTAGAAAGTACAAACATTGGAAATTAAGAAGCTCCAATTGCGGAATCAGGAAAAAAGTAATGAGTAGATATAAAAAAGTACATATATACATACACATATATCATCGCATTCGTTCAGTCGTTCAAGTTCAATTGCATGCGCAGCCCCGTGTGTGGGTGGCTGCGCATGCAATTGTGAAACGAGCATTGTTTAATCTCCAACCGCATTTCTCTTCAGCACTTCTTGATCCCAGTGGCAAAGAGAAATCCAGGACGACTGGAAACAATACCGAGATAGAAACCGTTTGAATATGTTTTTTTTCCATTCTAAAAATGAATTCTGTGTAGTATTTGATATATTCGAATGAGGAGGATCACAGTGGATAGCATGCAATAAAGTTTTACTTGGTGTTAACGTATGAATTTAAATGTAATTTTTTGTGGTTCAACTTTATATATATATATACACTTTTCTCCCGTTGGAACCACATTATCATTTATTATATATATATATACATACATATATATATATATGTATTTATATATATATATACACATATATATCACAATATATATATAACAATGTATATAAATATATATATATATATATATATATATATATATATATATATAAGATTGTTGACTATTTTTTATCACCGATTCGTTAGTATTTTTTCTTTCTTCCTGAACGCTCTTAAGATAGAGGTTATCTGCCGTTTGTTTACATTTTAGTCGCCCCACATTTTTAGGGTGTATTATTTGTGATTATTAATTTATTATTTAAATATTTTATTTAAATATCATTAGGTGCATAAAAGTAAGTTATCCATAGGCATGCATGTTTCAGAATTTCACGTCTCGTCAATATAGCTAGACTATATGTATATATATATATATATATATATATATATATATATATATATATATATATATACAGTATTGTTTTTCTCTTTTCGCATATTTCATTAAATAAAATAGCGTTTTTTTTCTATTAATTCTATTTTTTAATCCTTTTCTACTTCTGAATAACGGTCTTCTCTTGACAGAAATTGGCAGATTTAATTGCAATGTTTCACGTAAGTCCGAGTACTTTCCAATCGTTCTGGATTCTTCGTCAAATATAGATTAATCCAACTGATTTTCAACAATTTAGATATATTATTTTATTACGTGTATATGTTTTAAATGATTAAGTATTTGAAAAATTTTACAACCATTTTCGGATGTTACTACTATTGGTAAAGTTTATTTAATTAAGAGATGTTTCTTAGGCTTCTAATATTTCAAGTTTTCGTTTATTATTGGTCTTTTCGATGAATTGTGACGTTGAATCTAGAAGTATCGACAAGTACTAGGACTTACGATGAATATGGCGATTACATTGGCCAGTTCCTCCCATGAGTGGAGACCGCTATTCGGAAGCTTAACATTATATATACATGTGTGTGTGTGTGTGTGTGTGTGTGTGTGTGTGTGTGTGTGTGTGTAATATACTGAGTTCGTGTAATTCAGTAAATTTTCGTATACCGATAGGCTTTAAGCCAAAAATGGTTGACTTAAGGATTAAGCTATAAAATTATCAAATTTCATAATTTTGCAAAATCAAGACTTCAAGACAAGGGATTGATGGCAACGAAAAGTGTATTTCATTTTACGTTACAATTATTTCAATGTCCAGTTCGACAATTTCAAGCATTATATCGTTTGAAAATTTTCAAAAACCAGCATTTTTTCAGACTTTATGAATAAACACACCTTTTGGCAATGTAGCATTTTTTGAATAGAAAGAAAAAAAGTGGGGAATCCATAACGGGAAAAGCATGCGAGAAACATTTACCTTGGTTGTTGTTACGGAAAAGCTCATTTAAATATTAATGCATCGCCTAATTTTCCTATCCTTATTTAATAACAGAGTTATGGGAAGTTTCTACGTAGAGCCCTAAGCCATTAATTTTTTTTGTTTATATATATATCCCCTTCGTTGGGTTCCTAAATTCCTTTATTTCCCAATGATCGATTTTTTGTAAAAAGAATTTAAAAAAAAATTTGTTTCTATATTTATATTATGGCCGTAACAACCTTGTAAAGACGTTACGGTTAGTTTTAGTTTCATATTAGTAGCAAGTAATGTTTATAGATTATCGTTCTATTGGTACATGATATAAGACTATTTTAGGTTTAGAATTTGATTGAATATGAGAAGAAAATAAAATGTGTGTATTAAATATATATAAACCTTGTAGAACATTTCGGGTGAAATGTTCTAATCTATTTACTGTCTGAAAATTCATTGTTATACTTGAAAAATATTTTTATGTCGTTGCCTAGGATGATTTGAAGGGAGATAATCCAATTATGGTGTTGAGTACTGCTAGTTAATTCTGTTTGAGACTGGGTCGATTTTGTTTCTTAAATGGTTAAAGGGAGGTAATTCAGGCCGTTTGTGTTTTCGGTTCATTGATTACTAGAAGGCGACTATTATTTAATAATTAATTTAATCAGATAGGCCCAAAACGTGCTACAATGGCTTATTTAACAAATTAAGTATATAAATTAAGTTTTTAATTAATTTAATCAGATAGGCCCAAAACGTGCTACAATGGCTTATTTAACAAATTAAGTATATAAATTAAGTTTTTGATCTAAAGGAATAGGTTGTTTAACCCACATCTGTCATTAATCACTTATGCGGCTACTGTCATATAATTCATGCGTTGTGTTCTTGGGTGTCTAAATAAATAAAATATTTTATGTCCTCTAATTATTATTCTGACAGCAAAACCATCCATGGCTCCAAGTGTGTTTTACTCCGGTGGGAAGATGTCTACTCCTGCATTTATGGGTAAAAAAACACTTAGACCATGAAGTGAAGTGGAAGAAGAAGTAAGTCACCATGGATTCTACCAACCTATGGTGTCAGATGACAAAATCAATTGAATTAATATTTAAATGGATTAAGAGCCCCCAAGTTGCTAATTTAATTTTTAATAATAACTAGATTAATTGCTGAGTTGTTTTATTGATTCGAAGAGGGTGTTAATTATTTCACCGTTAATACTGCTACGAGTGAATACAAGAATGCTCGGCCTTATGAAGAAAACCCCATTCTTAGATTAGCTATATACTTTATTTATATTTCTTACCCAGTTAAGAAGAAGGGAACTATATTCGCATGTTAGATTTGGATCCTTCATTTATATTGTAACAATTCTACCTATTTTACTCTACATTAAAATTTAATCCTGGCATCCAATGATCCTTATTGTTGTAGAATGGTTATGCCTCGGTTACATTTAAGGCGTGATAGCAGAAATCTATTTCTATGAAGGCATCCCTGTATGGCATCAAGTCTTTTATTCAAAATTTCCTCTTTGGAATTCACAATGTAAAATTCTCCCAATAAATATAGATTGCACCTTTTTGATTTCCCAGGGCTGTACTTCCTCCCCCTGTCCACTACTGACCATTTTAATTCAAAATTTTCATTGTTTCTGTTAATTACCAAATCCAATCACCTAATGCAGTGGTATTTTTCTTTTTGTTTTATTTCTAATGCTTATTTTTGTGCCCCCCCTGCTGTCGTTAACGCCATCTCTATTAGTTTCTATCCCAGGTTCCTTTTTAAATGATACTACGTTGTTTCTGTATCTGTCCTTAAACACTGTTCCCGTGGCTCCCAGATATATCTTCTTAGTGTTATCGGTTTTTATCTCGCATTTATATACTATTTCCGAGTTTAGACGTTTCCCATCCAGCGGACAATTTTCAGGTATTCTACAATTACATTTTCTGTTTGATATATTTTCGTTTGATGTTAGTTCGTTGGTGTTCCTTATTTTGCAGATTTTTCTATTGTTGGAGCTAATTATAGTGTTAGTTAAGTTTCTGGACGTTGAGAAAGATAAGTTTACAGAGTTTCTATTTATTATTTTGCTTAGTTTATTAACCGGGGAGGGGAAGTTTTGGTCTATTATTCTATAGAATTCCTTAGGTATATTATTTGTTATATGCTCGCTGAATTGTGGATTGAACCAAATCTGTCTCTTGCATCTATTTCTCTTATTAATGGTACCACCCCCATCCTTCCCTGTTTTGCTGTTATTATTTCCCCCTCCGTTTCTATTCTTATGATCATTTTCAAAGTTTTCCTTATGGGTCTTAGTTTTTTTTTCTAGCTCTCATTGCCATGTTGTACGAGATTACGCAGTTAGGTTTGTAGTTACTATTATTATTACTGTTATATTTAATTTTCCGTTGTATCCTGATCTCCTAAGGGCCTCATTGTAGTATTCCTTGTTTTTCCCAAAAAGATTCTCATTCATAGAAAATTCTGAAACTCTTTTAAAAATGTTAGGATCAGTGCTTTCTTCATGCATTTCGGATGGTTTGATCGGTAATCTATGTAGAACGTTTTTTGGTTAGGTTTGTGGTAAGGTTCCTGTGTGCTATTTGTTAGGTTGAAGGTAACGTCCAGAAAATTAACTATTCTGCAATTGCTGTCCATTATTATTTCTAATCCAAATTCCTTTAAAAAATTTCTGATGTTTTTTTCTTAATTTTTCCGTAATACGGTCGCTGGAATTAACTACGAAAAGTGCGTCGTCCCTGTAAAGTCCCCCATTTAAACCTGGAATTTTCTTGTCTATCTTGCTTAGTAAGTAGAGACCAAACAAGTCAGTGGTATACGAGGAGTCTGAGGCTCCCATTGTAATGTCAAAATTGCCCTCTCTATCTTTTCTGGTCCACAATTCACCGTTATATCTTATTAAGTTTTTTTCTGGCTATTTTTATAATTTCAATTTCCAACTTAGTTAAGTCAGTTTCATCTTCTGCTAGTTTAAGTGCCTTCTTAAATAGTGTAGGGGAAATGGAGGGGTAGTACGCATCTATATCGAACATGATAAATTTGCTTTTTGGGTTTTTAGGGATCTCGTCAAACCATCTGATTACTTCCCCTGAAGAGATCAAGAGGTTGTGCTTCATTTTGGATTTTAAGGTTGGTATGATTCTGTCTAGTATCTTTTTACTAATATTACCTATGTCGGATGCGCATGGGGCTATAAGTATAATACTTGGTTTATTATTGAAGTCCGGTTTATGGTCCTTCAATAGAAACCGAGGGTTAAGTGGGGTGTAAACCTCTATTTTGTCTTCAATGTTCATTTTCGTACATATTTTTAATGCTAACAGGTAAATTCTAAATAGATCCTCTTCAGTTGCTTTCTTGTATTTATTATTAAGTTCACTTAGAATGAGATTATTATAAGTTTGTAAATTCATATTGTAAATATTCATGGTTTTATCTGGTGGGACCATAAGGTTAGGGTTGTCTATTAGTTTTTTTTGAAGGTCTTATTAATGTTTTTAGCTTAGAGTTTAAATATTCATGCTTTTTTAAAACTTTTAAACCCTTTAACATATTTATCAAGTCCAGCTCAAAACGTTCCAAGTTTTTATCTCGTAGAGTTTGTAGTAGTTCACGCTGTCTTCCTCCGAAGAGTTTTCATTCAAGCCTTTATCAACAGCGGCGGTAATGTTGTTGTCCTCATTATTTTTCATAGTGTGGTGATATACCTTCCATCTGATTCTTTTAGTGAAATCCTTTACCGCCTGGATCATGCACAAGCACAGTATATATATACATATATATATATATATATATATACATATACATATATATACATATATATATGCATACACACACACACACACACACACACACACACACATATATATATATATATATATATATATATATATATATATATATATATATATATATATATATATATATACCTGAAGTCATTGACTCGAGTTTTTGGTTCGTGTGGTTTGTATTGGCTGCGTTGTAGTTTTGTATTGTGAAAATGTTAACCTACTGGCATTATTATACTGTCATGTTTGCTACTAATATAGTATGTTTAATTATATGACCTAAGATTTGCGCGAATTTGCCCCAATGATAATTCCATCCTTGTCACAGACTATTTGACCAAGATGGGCATCAAAACAGTTCTTAACCTCCCTCTATAATCCAGACCTTACTACATGTAACTTTTGGTTATTCACTGAGATCAAGGGAGATAAAAGAAGCTGTGGTGAGAGTTATTGACACGCTCACACAAAAGAACTTCCATGACGGCTTTCAGAACTTATTTAAGCAGTATAACAGCTGCATTTAAAGCGTAAGAGAATACTGCGAACGTACTATAGTTTCATGTCAGTGCTATCAATAAAAATGCGCATACGAAAAATGTATGAAAACTATTGAAGGCACCTCGGGTCAATAAATTGGTTTAATTTATTTTTTTCAGATAGTATATTAGTTATAAAACTAAAAATAACATATCTATCACATTTTCAAAACGGGCAGATTGTTGATACCTGTACGACAAGCGCTACTGTAAGTGAAGCAACTGAGATGATTGCCGTATCGTGAAGTACTGACTTGAGGTTGGGAACTGTCTATAGAAAAGAAGGGAGAGCATCTGTTTCTATACAAATTTATGGAAGGAAGTTCGAACTGCCTGAACGAGAATGTAGAGTCCTTGTAACAATTGTGAAGAAAAAGCATGAAACCACTTACCTTAAAGTACATTAGAACTTAAAAATCATCTAGATAATCCTGTTCAAACAAATTGCTGGATTTAATGGGAGAGCAGCCATAAGAAACACACACACACACACACACACACACACACACACACACATATATATATATGTATATAATATATGTATTCATATCTATTTAATAAATATATGGTCTATATATATGCTTATATGTACATATATAGTATATATTCATATATGTATATATATATATAGATATAGCTAGATAGATTTTGTTGTTGTTTTAAACAATATTATATATATATACATATATATATATATATATATATATATATATACACGTTTTTATTTTTATTACCGTATCTTTCTGTTAACTTACATTATTGTTTCAGCTACCCGGCCGTTTTTTCTGTAAAAGTCTGAGGAAGCTACAGACGGCAAAAAAAAACGGCCGGGTAGCTGAAACAATAATGTAACTTAACAGAAAGATACGGTAATAAAAAAAATAAAACGCATATTTGCTCTACAATAGTATTGAGCACTTTCTTCAGATTTTATTAATTACCATTTCTACTATATATATATATATATATATATATATATATATATATATATATATATATATATATATATATATATATATGGAACGAGAACGAGAAAGAGTGAGTGAAAGACAGAAAGATAGTGAGAGCGAGAGAGACAGAGATAGAGCGAGAGAGAGCGAGAGAGAGAGCGAGAGAGAGAGATTCGGAATTCCATGATTTAGCATTTATAGCAATTCTTGGTAATAGAATACCTGTTTCAATATAATAAGAAGGAAACTTTCGTCTGAATGAGTTCTATTCAGGTGTTGGCATTTTCCAGTCATTCCCGAATCCGAAATATCCGCCATTAATTCTTCGAGGATGTCGTTACTAAAGAAATCTGGGTTCGAACCAACTAATAGTTGTTAGTTATTTTTTTTTATATTTTTGAGTAGATGGATGTGCGGCGTCTGCCAAAATCGTCTCGCCCATTTTTGGTATTCTTTATGAAAATCTGGCACTGCGAAAAATGAAAGACATCTCCACATAAGAATACAAAAAAAGCAATTGAAAAGCCGGTGTTATTCTTGCCAAAATAATTTGCCAAAAGCCTACATTACTATAAACGGTTGCAATGACAGTACGGGCCGTTTTAATGTTTATTATGTTGGTCCCATAGTTCTCTTTAGCTGGATTTGTTATTATACGGCATATCAACCATTTTTAACAGGTTATGCTAAAACATAATATAAACGATTTTTTTAATGCTAGGAACCAAACACCTTATTAACTATAAACAGAATTGAACAAGTGGTACCACAAATTGGCTTGTATTGAAGTGCAAATCGTTCTATTCTCATTTTGTTCGATAATTTGCAAGACAAATATGGTATATATAACATATAATTATACTAAAAATCTGAATGTCCTCGTCTCAGATTATAAGGTCATGACGTAATTTCTAACAAGCTATTCAAACTTAACCACTAAGGCTGAAATGCTATTGTTTTGCTTTCCAATCTAGCTGATGGCCCCCAAGTCAATTTTTTAAAACTTTTGAAATCATTATATATTGAGTACAATGCACCAATCAATAGAATAATGGGTCTATAATAAAAAATACGCAATTTGCATAAATTAAAACATATTTAAACGGATTTTACGACAGCGTAACACCGATGGGCACTACTCTATATTGGTACAATATAATAATCAATAGTTCTTTAATAATAAATATGCGTGCATTAAAATATCACATATAAGCCTATCTATAATATAATAGTCTATATATCTATAAAAGTGAGCGTGTATGTCTGTGTGTCTGTGTACATTTCCCTACGCAAAAACTCTGTCAATTTTAAGTCTACATACTCGAAATTTGATATACAGGGTACTGAGATTTGGGAAAACCTTTGTAATCGGTTTTCGGCCAGAAATTTGGCTGTTAAGGGGTTTTCGTTTTTTTCCTCCTTTATGATACGGGTTCGAGCCTGCTTTCCTACTACCACTTTTTTTTTTTTTGCTCAACATACACCTCCAAACCCTCTGGTAACGCCGGGCTGAAATGCTAGTATAATATGATATAAGCAACGCCGGGAGTCCTTTTAGTAATATAATTTTTTTGTTTGCGATTTATTTAACAAAATTACAGTAACAAAATTGTGTACGTTTATACAGAAATAAATCGTATGTTTATAATTTTGTACATTACTTTTAAGCGTACATAAATCATGTTATACTTTTATAAATAAGGTTCCATAGTTCTTTTCTTTTTCGCCTGTAGATATCGAAGATTAATCAAGGGTCCAACAATTTGTATTAAAATATATAGAGAGATAAACAAACAAGATAATACCATTCATAAATACTGTTTCAAACTGAAGTAGAATAAATTAACTAGGTATCACTATTATTAAGTTTGAAATTCACGTCACTGACAAGTTCGCTATAGTTCTCCCTTTTTAACAAAAACTATCAGAGACACCTGTCGATTCCGGAAAAAAATAAAGACCTCTGTGTTCTCTTACAATCAGATTTAAGCTCCACAAAACCAGATTATTCTTTCTTTTCCCTTTAAATTTGAGAAATATAATTAAAATACTATAAAAGTAAAAGTCGTCTTTGTTATTTACGGGTGTTCAGTGTAAACGCAACCCCCAGATTATTATTGCTAAAACCAAAATGAAAAATTAATACAACCACCAGATTTTTCTTAAGATTTTACATGTAAACAGAATGTAATTAATCTCTGCACAGAGATGCCCAACATATATTATAGATAAAAACTCAGAAGGAAAGTGAAAAACCATTTATACATTTTAAAGCAAATTATTCCTCACACACAAACGCGCGCGCTTCAGTTTGTATCCCGCCCGAATAGATCAGAATTGTCTTGTTAGTGATGCTCCCGATGCTCCCGAACGGTGCAATCGAAGAACTGGAGAAAGATTTTCGACAAGTTGCATAAAAACGACAGATAAACACGGGAAGGGAAGATAATGGTATGGGGAACATTTACTGCAGCAGGAGTTAGAGAACTTATTAGACGTGAGAAGTCAATCAACGCAAAGGAATGCATTCAAATATTAGAAACAGGACTGTTACTAAGTATCCAGAAGCTGGGAATATCCCACAACATTATTTTTCAACATAATAATGTTCCTAAATATACTGCTAAAGTCACAAAAAATGCTTTTCTAATAATTCAAGTGATGTGATATTTTGGCCAGGTCAAAGCCCCGATTTAAACCATATTGAAAATATTTGGCCAATAATATCTCGTACATGGCCAAAAGAACTTTTGAGAACAATGACAAACTGTGGGAATCTGTGCAAAGCGAATGGAATAGCATATCCTCTTCACAGTCTTTCACTTTGGTTGAGAGTATGTCTAAAAGTATCGATTTTTTAAAGAAATCAAAAGGGAATGCGGTTGCATCCTAAGCATTTATAAAAGTCAATTTCTTGTTCTGTGTTATTAGTCTCGTTTAAGTTTCCTTGTTCAATTGTTCTTTGTTCAATATAGCTTTTATCACAATAAAATGTATAAAATTTGTTTGGTACATTTTTTTTCTCACGAGTATATATATATATATATATATATATATATATATTTATTTATTTATTTAATAGTACAGAAGTTCAGAAAAAAATTGGTACCGTCGGTTTCAAGCCCAGCATAAACGGGACGAGTTAATGTTAAAACGTGAATGATGTTAGGCTCTCGTCAGTCATGTTGTTTCCGTCTCTAGAGGAATGTACATATCTGATCTTGCCATGTTTTAAATCGGGAAATTATGAAAATACAGATATTCTCAGAATATTGATATATATATATATATATATATATATATATATATATATATATATATATATAAACCAATTGAAAAAAAAGGATAAATAATTAATCAATGAAGAAGAGGAAAAAAATTATAGATTGTTCAAAACCAGTTAGATTAAATTATTCCTGACGATGAATCCTGAAGGATTGGAAAGTACTCGGATTTAGGATAAATATGGTGATTACATCAGCTAGTTTCCGCCAGAAGTGAAGACTGTTATTCGGAAATTTGGAAGGATCGAAAATAGAATTAATAGACAAAAATGTCTATTTTATTTGATGAAATATGCCATAGAGAAAAAATGCTGCATATATATATATATATATATATATATATATATATATATATATATATATATATATATATATATATATATATATATATATATTAGTGTTGGGGCGATTTATGGGAAAAATCGAAACTTTTGGGGTATTGGAATCGGTATCGGAATTGGAAAGATTTGTGTCTATTTTCCTATGCCAGAAACGGTTTCTTTAATTACTATTTTTATTTGATTTTGTCTTAAAACAAAATCCACCACTGTTGGTAGTAATAATAAAATAATAAGTATTTATTGATTCTAAACTACCAGTAAAAGGCTAAAATATATAAATCAACCCGCTAACACACACACACACACACACAATTATTTCTTACTGTTTCAAAAAGATATGCACATTATATAAGTGTTTTATGGTAAAAAAAATCAGAATAAATCACAATTCTATGCTAAAATGTTATTGAATTAATTTTTACCTGTGTCTTTCTATTCTAATAATAGGAAAAGAGTTTATGATTTGTTTTTTTTTCCTTTTGTTTCTCATTTTGCTGATGTTGCTTAGTTCAAAGGATGTGACCACTGGAAGACAACAATATATATAAATTATGTATATATATATATATATATATATATATATGTATGCACACAGACACAGACATTTTCACTTATATATATATATATATGTACACAGATATATACATATATATACAGATATATATACATATATACACACACACATATATATATATATTATATATATATATATATATATATACGCAGGCACAGACATTTTCACTTTATATATTATATATATATATATATATATATATATATATATATATATATATATATATATATATATTGTTTCATCCTTTCGGGAATCATCAGTGCAGAGTGTGACGATTACTGCCGGTCGGGAGATGCGAACCCTCCAACGAAGTCATCTCTGAATCTATTAGCTAGGAACAAATCCACACGGTCACCGTTAACAGGAAAAAGAACAGTTAAAATTTTAACATTTATTTTTAAATGTCAAGACGGTATTAGTAATCTGATGATTATGACATCACTATCTCCGCAAGTATACTTAAATGTCCGACTGTTAACTATAACTTAGAGTGCACAACAATAAGAACCGAATTATTAAAGGATCTTACGTAATATATATATATATATACATATATATATATATATATATATATATAGTAATTTATAAAATATATATGGCGATTAAGTTACACTGAATATTCCGCGTTTCACCCACTCTAGGAGTCTTCGGGCTTATGCGCGAATTCTGTGGTTGTTTGTCGTTTTGATATGATCATCTTCTATTGATTTTAGTTAGCCAATCAGCTTTCTATTATCCACCGCGGCCTTCCTATCAGCCAATGAGCATGCATTTATCAGACACAGATCTATTTGACCTCTGGTTGACCTGTTCTTTGTGTGTGTTCTATTTAGTTTCTTGATCTGTTTTAAAACTAGGTTAGTGTTTTTTAATGTTAGTTTGTATTAAAATATATATATATAAATATATGTACATACATATATATACATACATATATGTGTGATCGTATATGTATATTCATGATTATTTAGTTTATTTATTTGTTTATTTTCTATTGTTTTTGTTAGTTTTAAAACTATTTTGTATCGCTATCCTAGAGTAAATTTTATCTTGTGAACACAGTTGTTTGATGTTTCTCTTCTACAGTTTAATAGATGTTGGGGTTCTTTAAAGTACAGGATAGCAAATTTCTCATGAAGGCATAATCTAGATGGGTCGTCTAAGTCCCTACACGTGGTAGCTTGTCTTATTACTTTCCATTTGACTACCGGCGAATGTCCGCTTTCTTTCAGTTCCCAGTATTTATTCGCTAGTGTTGTTTTCATACGGTGATTTTTATTGTTGAATGTACTTTTGTGGTTATAGCATCGAGTTTTGAAATCTAAGGAAGTCATACCTACGTAATATTTCTTGTTATTCGGGTTTTCTTTCGCAAATATTGTGGCCTGGTAAACTACGCTTTTGGTTAGACATTTATTTGAAGTGGGCAAAGTGTGCGGTGTCTACAGTTGCATTTATCTTATTCGTTATTAGTATTTTTATTTATAGTATTGTTGTTCTTGTCCGGGGTTGGTTTATTATTATTATTATTATTATTATTATTATTATTATTATTATTATTATTATTATTATTATTATTATTATTATTTCTGCTAGTGTTAGTTTTATTTTTGTCATGGTGTCTACGTTTTTATTGTTTATTTTGTTGTTGTTTACATTGTTTTTATTTAGTATTTTGTTATTGTGTGCTTTAATTATCATCTCTAAATTTTCGCAACAACTGTAGGATAACTTTAAGGTATTTTTATTAAAAATTTTGTGTAAGGGGTTGGTTGCGGGAAAGTGTTTTTCAATAAGATTTAGAAATTTCTTGCCAAGTTTTGTTTTTAACATTTGATTGTATGGGGCCGTATACAAAATTATAGTTCTTTTTCTTCTATTTTTAATTTTATTATAGTTATTGGTGTTTTGTTGCGTATATTTGATATCGATATTCTTGTATCCACTATATTTTAGGGCTGTTTCATAGATATTGGTTGACCTGTTAAATGTATTTTCATCGCTTGAGTTATTACTGAGTCTACTTACGATCGAGTTAGGAATATGTTTTATAATTGATGATGGGTGATTGGACTTAGGGTTTACGTATATTGGAGTAGCGTTATCTTTTAAGTAGGGTTCATATGTGTTTTTGTCTAAATTTAACGTGACGTCCAGAAAGTTTGTTATTTTTATGTTAGCTGATACATCTGCTTTTAGGCCTAAATTTTTAATTTCCTTGTGTATGAATTAAGTAATTATCTCTCTCTCTCTCTCTCTCTCTCTATATATATATATATATATATATATATATATATATATATATATAATCATTTGTTTCATATAACTGTTTTTTTTTGGTTGCTACACATTTATGGGCATGTTACAAATAACTAGAAACCTCTTCGGACGATACTGCTTATATAAAAGTCGGCTCTGTAATAAAAATTGGAAAAAAATTCACAGCAAATTTTAATCAGGTGGTCACTCACGTGAAACATAAAATAGAATAACGGCATTTAAATAAGTGAAAAGGAGAAGATATATTTTAATACGTATGTATGTACATATTATTTCATGTACATAAATAAAATTTTATAAGTAGAAATAATATTTTATGTATCGATTTTCTGATGATACTATTTTTTTCGCCCCTCATTTATATTGTTCGTATTCTTCATGGCTTTTATGTTGTTCAATTTTTATGCGGGGAATCGCCTGCGCAAACGATACGCGTGTGATGGATAAATTCTTACCCAGAAAACGGCAATACAGTCGCCTTTGTTAGAAAGATTGCTGATAGAATTTGAAGACTAAAATTTAAAAAAAAATGAAATCGGAAGTTACGAATGTGTCGAAAGTACACCCGAAAGTACGACATAATCATTTTGACAGCCCGGTTCTTATTAGATCCTCGAAGTTAAGCAACATTGAGCATGGTCAGTATTAAAATGGGTTACCATTCGGGAAATCTAGGTGTTGTATGTGCTCTTCGCTTATCTCGATATTTGTTTCCAAACGTCGTGGACTGCTTGAGCTAAAGAAGTGTCGATTCAAGAAAGGGTGTGAATTGCGCACCCTTGCCTCGCAATTATACTATTCACTGTATTTAAAGACTAAATAGTGGCAATGATGGAAAGTAACGCGATATTCCACTTTCTACTCTCTTTTCTAAAATTATAGCCTGGTGGAAGTTTATTTTAAGCAATTCGCAATTGTACCCTTAGTATCGCCCGAACTGAGGACTGAAACCTCAATCTACAGACGGATATCTCTTAGGACTAAATTTACTTAAGTATTTTATCCATTACACCACGGGTCCTTGCCAATAATTCCAGTATAAATATGGGGATTCTTAAATCTATTATTGTTTTTCTGATGTGCAGTACGATTATTGTTTGCTATTACATATTGCGGTAAAAACATTGCGAGAATATTCCAAAATTTACTAAATGCTATAAAATCACGTTTAACAGTTTTAGCTCCATTTTAGCGTAGTTTTACAAATTAATGTTTTTCTCAGTATTTTTTTTGTTGCTAATACTGTTTTATTAGGTTGGTGCAAAAATAATGTCGTTTTTTATGTATATATATATATATATATATATATATATATATATATATATATATATATATGTATATATATATATGTTTTATATTCCTATTTAGTAAGGGGGACGTCGCGTGTTCTATCTAATAAGGGTTAACGTCGTGTGATCGTCTAGTGGTCCAGTCTATTCGTCCATATGCCGTAGTGTGTGTGTGTGTGGCACATGTATTTTTGGACATACCTTCATGCGTCGCGATGTTGGTCCAACTAAATTCATCTCGTGTCTTGGAGGGGAGACTGGTACCTGTTTTGGGACGAAAATTTATTCCCTCCAAACGATGAATTGGTTTTATAGTTTTTATTTCATCTTCCAGATGTCGAGCGCAGAAGAATGGAAGTGAATCTCTGGCTTTCGTGGTACACGTCAGCGTCCCCCTTCCCCAGTGAAGGGGAGCGAACGACTGTTAAGCCGTCCGTCGCCTTCTATGTCTAAAACCAATTTCATCGATTCAGCTAACCTGATCACATAACATATATACATAGGCGGCAAAAAGAAAGTCTGCACTTGTAATTTTTTCAAAAACGGCAAATTCAAGCTAAAGTTAATGTAACTATTTAAACAAACTGTACCTCATTTGATTGGCCTTTTATTCTTCTATAACTTTACCTGTCCATATTTGACTTTTAATTGAAATATTCCAGTTTTCACGTCAAGTTAACAAACTAACATCGAATTGAGGAGGCAAAAAGAAAGTTCGCACAATAGAAAATTGTTATTTAAATGTAACTTTAGGACATTAATGCAACACAAATACAACAGGAACACAATGAACTAGTTAATATTTAGTAGCATAGCCCTTCTGCAATTTGAAAACCTACAATCTTTTACTGCGGAGAAAAGGTATCCCACTTTGCTTTAAATTTTGTCCAGAATTCTTCCAAATTTGAAACTTTATCATTGCGTAGCTCTTGCGTGATGTAATGCCATACGTTTTCAATAGGATTGAGGTCTGGAGATTGTGCAGACCAATCCAAACACGGAATATCATGCTCTTCCATGAACCTCTTGACATTGCCAGCTGTGCGAATGGAAGCATTATCCTGCATGAAGATGGGATTATCCTCCAAATTCCAACCAAAGTAGGATAGAAAATGCTCAGTCAACATATTAATGTACTAAGTCGAATTAATTCAACTTTGCAAGCGAACTATAGGCCCTGAACCATTGGTACTAATTATGCCCTATATAAAAACTGAACCTTCCCACCTTGCAGCGTTGAAACTGAGCACCTCGGAGAAAATTCTTTGTCTTTCCTTCGACGGACGTACTGCCTACCACCACTGCCTAGCCTATTGAACTTGCTTTCATCGCTTAAAAACACTTTTGACTAATATCAAGAGTCATGATCGTCATTGCATCTGACAAGGTCCAGACGGCGCGTTCTGTTCTTTCCAGAAATCATAGGCTCGTGTCTTGCAACATATCCTCACAAATTAAAGTTCTTTAATCTGTTCTGTTACTGTTAGAAGTAACTCTAGTACGACCAGATTTAGACGCATCAGGAACACTGCCGGTGTTTTGATGCTTTTGCACAGTTTTTCGTACCGTTTTCTCATCACATTTCAATCTGCGGCCGATA
Organism: Euprymna scolopes; assembly: GCF_053919585.1. Lineage (NCBI taxonomy): Eukaryota > Metazoa > Mollusca > Cephalopoda > Sepiida > Sepiolidae > Euprymna > Euprymna scolopes. The sequence continues at coordinate 32,031,690 of NC_136488.1, forward strand.
TCTTGATTGAATAAACCAGAAAGGTGAAGAGTAATGAGCTCCTGGCAATCAAAAGAAAGTCGTGGCATATGGACTAAATGTTACGTAGTATAACCTGGAACAACAATTACGATTAGAGATGCTTTGTTGCCTGTTGGTGGATATTTTAAACTGATTAAGGGGCGATAATTTAAGCTGGTTTTAAGCGAATTTGTTGCTGTGGACTTCCTTTTTGCCTCCTCAATTTGAAGCTTGTTTTTTTTAATTGACGTGAACACTAGAGTATTTCAATTAAAATTCAAATATGAACAGGTTATTTAGAGAGGAATAAAAGGCGAATCAAATCAGGTATAGTTGTTTTAAACAGTTATATTAAATTTAGCAGCTTTTGAAAAAAATACAAGTGCGGGCTTTCTTTTTGTCGGCATGTATATATATATATATATATATATATATATATATATATACATATATATATATGTATATATAGAATAACAAACAGCGTTATTTTTTGCAACAACCTAATATTCCTTTTAAACTAATATCACAATGTGTAATTTTATTTAATAATTTGCATTTTTATTTATGTATAAATTTAATACAATTATGTATTTTTGCTAACAAAGTTAAGAAACTATCAATTTATACATTTTCGGCAAATGCGTATATATTGTTTCATTCTATTTCAATGTTCTCAAAAGTCAAGGGGCCCTTTCCTAGGGGCCCTTTCCTAGGGGGCATTTCCTAGGGGCTTACACTATAAAGTCTATATGAGATACAAAGATATTCAAATGTTTCATTAAAGTTCTCTTTTACCTCTCAAACACGAGTTAGTAAAGAAGTTGACAATATAATTTGCTTTTCCACAATTGACGATATAAATGTATATTATAGGATATACGGCGTGTGAGAAAAGTCACTGAGGGTTTTTGCACTTAAACAGACTCTTTAATTTTGAGGATATCCTTCCATAAATTCCATGAATAAGACATTGGGAAATTGTTTTTTAAAATTGCAAAATTCAGACAATATTTATTTATAAAAAAAATGTTTTTAAAATGTTGCCCATTTTCAGCTTCGCATATTTGTGTTCTTTCGAAAACATTATTCATGACAGATTGGAGGATCTCTGGATGTCGACTTTTCTCCTAATTTCGCTCCGGGTGTTTTCCTTCAATTCTTGCAGGGTTTAGGGTTTGTTAACACAGACTCTTTCACAATGTTTCGAATTGTGGTGACACTTCGGATATCTCTTACATGAAAATGCCGTTGATAAGCTCTTTTAGTCAAAATAATTAACCACAGATTTTGATAAAACAATTTTACAACTTTCATGGGTTGTTTAACGCTATACTTATTCAAAATTAATTTTTAATATATTATCTGTAGAATATCGGAAATAGAGAAAACACTTATTATTAAATTATTAAAATGACAAAAATTCTCAACCCTGCAGTTAATTTTTTGGACACCCTGTATGTCTTGTGATCTATTGGTTTTATTTCGTTCCAGGACGAACATTTATGTCTTTATTTGTGACTAGTTAATACGTGCTTTTTTTTTACACAGGCATCACCACATTATCAAGGCCAAGAGGCCACTCGAGGATAAGGGTTGAAGAGTGTACAGTAGAAAATGGACAATATAGTAATCAATTCGGTACATTTGTTAACTTATATGGGGCGGCTCATCAAGAACTTGTTTACGTTAGACTTGAAGACAACCACATTGTAGTCAGCCGGAAAGCAGGAAAACGAAAGACAATTCCACAGGCGTGCAGTTCTAAGAAAGAAGCTTTGTTCATGGAATCTACGTTTTGGTTTAGGCACAGATAAAGAGTGGGGGAATTAGTTATAGTGTTTTCAGCTAGACGAGTGTTTCTTGTGAAAGTTTGGCGAGGGGGGACCATAGACTGAAGCTCAGTCGAACACCTTCCATGAAAATAACGATACATCAGAGACAAACTCGCAATATCTCTTCTGTGAGATAGAGGTTGCAGGGAAGAGAAAAGGACATCTCCTACGAGGCTACGAAGTCTCTTTTGAACTCTATCAAGGCAAGACAAGTTCTTTTTTTCAGCAAAGTTGTCATATATTTACGAGTAAGTGTAAGTTTTAATTTTAATTTAAACTAAAGAAAGAAAATCAGAAAGCAGAAGTAAAATTGAGAACTATAGCTTACAGGAAAATATTTTTAAGATGCGTCCCTTCAATCTAAGCGGTTAGTGATGATAATGTTGTATCAAACTTAAGAGTTGCAGAAGAACGGGCCATCATATTATGATGTGTGCGCGTCTAAAACGGGAGGAAACTTATAGAATTTCGAGAGGGTAAAGTGTTCGCAAATTTGTACTTAGAATAAATAATTAAAATGAAAGTGAAAGTAGTCGGGAACCCAAAAGTAGCAGAAACAGCTTTGTTTAAGATGGCCCCTCTTTTGTTCGGCTATAATCGAATTATTATCTTCATTATTGAAGTCAATTACGACTTCCTTATATCAAGACTTTCACAATAAAGAAAAGCGTTTGTCTCAACGGAAGATGGGTAGGGAAAGAGACAGAGAAATTGGGTAGTTCAAATAAAGGTCGGTATCCCCTTCATCAGAGAAAATGAATAAAATACAACATAAGTTATTAACATATATATATATATATATATATATATATATATATATATATATTATAGTATTTTATTAATTTTCTCCCTCCCGCATATATATATATATATATATATATTCGAGAAAGGATCTATCGCGATGTAATTTCAGACGATAAATCTATAATAGAAAATATTAATAAAGCTTGTTTGGAGGACAAAAAAAGAAGACATTTTTAAACAATGGTTGGTTTTATAATTTTTTGGTTCGTATATTATGTAGCGTTCAGTGTTACCATTTGTTATAAATCTGATGTTTAGGGTGAAGTATATTAAGCGTGCGTGTTTCTTGGAATTCATTCAAATTAAACAGACCTTAAAAGAATAGACAATAAAAACCCCAAAATGGAAAAGAAAAAATAAGAAGAAGCATTTTATTTTTCTATTAGAAAAAATGGTCAGCCATTGTTTAGTAACATTATGTAATGAAAACCGGTTCTTCTTCCTTACTGTAGTAAAATTAAAAAATTAAAACATTGAATTTCAACTGAAATCAATTGTACTTACTGAATATGTCAGAGTAATAAACAAATCCAAAATTACGAAAATCCATGAGGTATGAAATTAATTATTAATGAAAA